>NW_026858859.1:0-270301 GCF_026571515.1 Ruditapes philippinarum
ACAAAAAATTGTTTTAAGACGCGATTTCATGCCCGTGATTTTTCATTTTTTTATCTGTTTTTCCTCATAACGATTTGGCGAGTATAATGTAAATCAATGTAATATTTTTGGTAAAGAAGTATTTTATTGTTTTTTAATATGTTTCGTTTCATGTTGGATGACGCGTAAAATGTTTTCACTTTGATTTGTAATGACTACGTGCCAGGTAAATCATGATGACAGGTTCTCGTCGTTTACGAACTCGTTATTATCACCAGATACCCTTATATCTGCCTTTCAAGTTCGGAATCTGCTGCAAAGTCAATATAAGTGCAGAGACGACAATGAAAACCTATTATTTGAAAATGCTGAGTCACGTGATTGACGGGAAGATTTACAATTGTATTGAGCTTAGTTTTCGCCAGCTCTTATCTGCCATCAATTAATAAGGTAAATTAAGTAGGAAAAGCAGCCTGACTGAACACGTTAACAATGTTTGTTGGAGATATTTCAGTTATGCTTAAAAAGGTATCGTCCGAAAATCTTCTCACAATATCTAGGTCTCAAATTTTCCTTGTTACTATTCATAAAAAAACATTTAAAGCAGCATGCAATTGTGTTTAAGGTAAAATGAATATTGTCGAAGTAACAAAGAGATAATAGTCTTGCGCATCGCAAAACGCATTTCACAACCCGAGTAAATTACCATAGAAAATAGCCCTGTTGCGTTTAGTTCACTCACCGTTAGAAATATGCGTGATTATGTACTGTAAAATCGGTCCTTTGGAAATCGCTTATAAACACGTAATAATTACTTGAATTTTGAATATTTTCACTTTTTAAAAATTAAAATTTTGCCTCAAGTTTGATTGATCTTGAAATATTTTTTGACACATATGTTGGCTTGCAGCTTTAAATAGAAAAAAAACAACACGAAAATACTTATTGTATGTAATGCTAAAGCCGAAGTCGATATTACAGAGGACGCATTAAACGGTTCAGAATGTTGCGTGCTTGCGTGCGTGCTTGCGTTGCGTGTTTGTGGTGTGTGTGTTGTGTGTTTTGTTGTTGTTTTTGTATTTTTATTTCAAAATAAAGTAAGGGTTTTCAGACGTGCTGACTGAGCGCTTTTAAATTGTGCATTTCGAAATATACAAACCTTATATTTATTGAGACTAGAGATAGCTCCTCTCCACAAAAAATGATTACAGAAGATATAATAGACCCTTCTTAATATAACCTCATTAACATATTCATAAATATCTCAGAACGAGGCTAACAGGGCAAGCTTTGGTAGACATTTATTTAAACCGTGAACACTTAAAATCGCTATTTATAGAAGAGATTGACTCGGATGTTCACTGAAATCCCACCGCGTACAGTATTTGCTGGAGTATTTGTCAATCATTGTCAAATTGTAGATTGCCTCAATGTTCATCAGAAACGTTTTCATTAAATTATTTATTTTAAACTTGCTTAATATCAAAAAACAATTCATTTGCGGTACTGGTTGTTGGTTTCTCTTTTGGCTGATGTGTCTCGGACGAGGCGGGAAAAACTTGAAAGCCAAAATGTATTTGAGAAATAAATTTCGGCAAATATCTAATTGTTGCATTTGAATCTACGAATTTGTTTGCCAATTGAACCTACCATAGGCAGCGCTTTTGCTGGACTAAATATAATTATGTTAATTGCTTTAGTCTCTAAGAAAAGGAAAATAATTAGTCGGGGTTCAAAGATACAAAAAGAAATAAAGCATGCAATAAACAAACGTCAAATAATACGATAATTTGTCAATCTGCTAAAGAAGTGTTTGACTTTACTTGAACCGCTAATAAGAATTATTAAATATCGTTGCAATTTATTTTGAGTAAATTTTATAAGTCGTTAAGTCCCATTTAATTTTAGTGTCTCGCATGCTTAACCTCATTTTTAATATTCTCTAAAATTAGAATAAAAATTTATCTCACAAATACCAAAATAAAAAAAAAAACGATTATAAAAAGAAAAAAAGATTACAGTATATTAACGGTTATTATATCTGTCATTTAATAAACAATGGATATTTGATATACTTTAAAATACTTTTAAAACTTTTAAGGGATCGCTAGGTTTGATAATTAGATTGACCATGTACCTAGCAATCTACGATCTCTGTTTACCCTTACATACATATAATACATTATACATTAACCATCAAACTACAAATCATACTAAATTGTTTTCAAAACTTTAATGGTAAAGTTATGATTAAATTAATGTTGAAACAAGATTGGTTACGAACAATGTGCCCTCAGGCTATAACATAAAATGCTATGTCAGTGGAGTTTAACATATCCATCTATCATGTCATCGGCACCCTGTCTGTACTCGTTCAAAGTTCATTTTTTTTTCTTTCTAAAGCGAACCGAATCCTGAGCTCCATAGCTCAATTTCATAACAACCGTTGCTTGGTTATACAAACACCATGTGATTAATGCAAGAAACTTGTGTAATCTATTAATGCCAGAGCTTGTGGGTCTATAATGCAGAAAATGCGTACATGTATCTATATTTTGCATATACGTATCCATAATGCCAGAACATGGGTATCTATAATTCAGAACTTGTGTATCATAAATGCCAGCACATGTGTACTTAACATAACTATGTGGTATCCATAATGCCAGAACTTGTGTATCCATAATTGCCAAGACTTGTGTATCCCAAAATTTGCCAGAACTTGTGGGTCTATAATGTTCAGAACTTGTGTATCCATAATGCCAGAACATGTTATCTATAATGCCAGAACATGTGTATCTATAATGTTCAGAACATGTGTATCTTATAATGCCAGAACCATGTGTAATCTATAATGCCAGAACATGTTATCTATAATTGCCAGAACTGGCTGTATCCAATAATGCCAGAACTTGTTGTTATCTATATGCCAGACTTGTGTATCCATAATGCCAGAACATGTGTGATCCATATGCCAGAACTTGCTTGTATCATAATGTTTCAGAACATGTGTATCTAAATGCCAGAACTTGTGTCTATATTTGCCAGAAAACTGTGTATCTATAATGTCAGCACTTGTGCTTGCTCTATTAATGCCAAGAACATGTGTATCCATAATACCATTAATTGCCGAACTTGTGTATCTATAATTTGTCAAGAACTTGTGTGTCCTCTTATAATGCCAGAACATGTGTATCCATTAATGTATCCATAATTGCCAAAACAACTATAATGTCAGAAACTTTAAGGTCTATAATGCCAGAACATTGTGTATCCATAATGTTATTCCATAATGCCAGAAACTTTGTGTATCTTATTAATGCCATAACATGTGTGTCTATTAATGCATAGGAACATGTGTAAAATTCCATAATGTATCCATAATGCCAGAACTTGTGTATTATAATGTCAGAACTTGTGTGTCTATATGCCAGAACCTTGTGGGTCTATAATGCCAAGAACTTGTGTATCTATTATTGCCAGAAACTGTTTCTATAATTCCAGAACTTGTGTATCTATATGCCAGAAACGTGTGTGTTTTTTATGCCAGAACATGTAACCAAATCCATAACATGTGTATCTATAATGCAAAAACTGTTATAAATGCTCAAAACATATCCCAGAACTTGTTTGATTATCTATAATGCCAAGAACGTGTGTGTTTTTATTGCCAGACATGTGTAGCAATAATGCCAGGAACATGTGTATCTATTAATGTCAGAAACTACATTAATGCCAGAACTTGTGGTCTAAAATCCATAATGCAGAACTTGTGTATCTATAATGCCAGAACGTGTGTATCTATAATGCCAGAACATTGAGATCCTATAATGCCATAACATGTACTAACCTAGATACATCTATTATGCCAGACTTGTGTATCTATAATGCCAGAACGTGTGTGTTTTTTATGCCAGAACATGTGTAGCCATTAATGCCGGAACTATTGTGTATCTATAATGGTCAGAAACTGCTGTCTATAATGCCAGAACTGTGCGGTCTATAATGATCCATAATGCCAGAACTTGTTATCTATTAATGCCAGAACATGTTACTATAATGCCAGATACATGTGTATCTATAATGCCAGAACTTGTGTACTATTAGCCAGAACTTGTGTATCTATAATGCCAGAACGTGTGTGTTTTTATGCCAGAACATTGTTTTAGCCATAATGCCAGAACATGTGTATCTTATAATGTTCAGATCAGAACTGTGTGTCTATAATGCCAGAACTTTGTGGGGTCTATAATGATCCATAATGCCAGAACTTGTGTATCCATAATGCCAGAACATGTTTACTATAATGCCAGAACATGTGTATCTATAATGCCAGAACATGTTATCTATAATGTCAAGAAATTGTGTGTGCTTATAATGCCAGAACTGTGGTCCGTCTAAATTGTTCCCATAATGGCCAAGAACATGTTTATATTTATGCCAGAACATGTGTATCTATAATGCCAGAACTTGTTGACTATAATTGCCAGACTTGGTTTCTATTATTGCCAGAACATGTTTACATTATTGCCAGAACATTGTATCTTAATTCAAGAATATATTTTTAATGCCAGAATTGTGTTGTAAATAGAATGTTGTGTTTATATAATGCCAGAATGAGTGTATTATATTAATGCTTGAACTAGTAATATGTATAATGCCAAAAACATAATATTCTATAATGCTTAAACATTTTTCTATTAATGTCAGACCTTTGTATCTATTTAATGTTCAGAAAACAAAGAAAGTGTATATAAAATAATGCCAGAATGAGTGTATCAATAATGCCAGAGCAATATGAATTCTTTATCCAGTCCTTTTGATCTGTAATGCATAAGTATACCACAATGCCAAAGTTATTCAATAAAAGATGATTAGATTGCTATTTAGTGCTAACAAAGTTTACAAATGTTTACGTGTTGGTATTCACCCAAAACATATTTACAGTTTGCTTTACTTTTTACTACGATTTGTATATAAGGTCTCTGTGTAGACCAATGTGCATTGTAACACTTTAAGATGACCGAACTTAGCTTATCTATGTTCTCACCGCCGATCAGATCTACTCGCATCGTCTCGATCACATTAATTTCCCCGATTAAGCCCGGACCAAGCTGGATTAAATGCACATTCACGACTCTACACGATCTTCCTCAATCGACCCTACACGATGTTTTACGACTTCTTCCTCGACGACACCCGACCAAACATCCCCGACTTCTTCTCCCATCACCCAGACCTATACGCGAGTCATAACTGATCTCAACTAACTAAGTGGCACCTCTGCTCTGATCGTTGACCAAGATTTCCACTCGACCTGATCGGGATAATGCTCGAGTAGAAGTCGAGATATCGTACAGAACGGGGAAGAGATGTATACCCGACCAAACTAGATTTTTCTCGATCAACTAGATCTTCTATCGACTCACTATTATGACGCTTCTCGACAAACGCCTTAT
This sequence comes from Ruditapes philippinarum, assembly GCF_026571515.1. Classification (NCBI taxonomy): domain Eukaryota; kingdom Metazoa; phylum Mollusca; class Bivalvia; order Venerida; family Veneridae; genus Ruditapes; species Ruditapes philippinarum. The sequence goes on from NW_026858859.1 coordinate 5,439, forward strand.
CTACTCGATCGCTACTCGAATTTTTTGGAATGTTAAAAAAATTAGGGTAGGAAGCCCGAGCCATGCCGGACCAAGGGTTAGACCGCTCCGACCACCCCGATCACGCATTTGCAGACCGAGCTAGACCGGTACCCCGATCCCTTGATCGTGCTTGATCGAGTAGATCTGATCGGCGGTGAAACACAGCAATAGCATGATTTTTTTCTTGTCATGCACGTCAAGTTTTGATATAGTACCCGGTTTATGTTGACTCTGAATCGCTCTCATTTTTATAACCAAAAATTTTGTAGCGTTTATTTATGGTATTTTTAAAACATATACAGTATACTATAAAATATTTTATGTTGGTTTTTTATTATTAGTTTTCCATCACCCGTAAATTCGTTAAAGTATAATAAATAATAAATCAATATAAGCTCGGTTTGAAATTCTTAAAGTCAATTGCTATATTGCAGTTATAAAGATAAAAATATAATCAATATAATTTATTTAAAATAAACAAAAATTCTGCACCTTGTCGAATAGCCATCAGTTACATTTTGAGACAATGTAGAGATAATAACTTGAGCCATACTTTCACACACAAGTTGATTCTTTTTACTCTACGAAATCCACAATTTTTATCCAGGTCTATTGGTTTTAAAGTTTTATTTCCAATTTTAAATTTATATAATGAATAGGTTCGCAAGTGGGCTGGTGACGATCTCTCTTACCAGATTGTCATTGATTATGTCGCGATTTGAAAAGGAATAATTTACCTTTACTGATGAATCAGATAAAGTTATCAAAACGTTTATAATTTATCAGCAGAGAAAGGGGTACGCTGTATCCATAGTACTGCTCTCAACGTAGTCTACTCGGAAGCAGCGAGTATAGTAATGGGAGTAAATTTAGTAGTTACGCAATTGTTTATGAGATAAAGAACCATTTCTGGGCTAAGACAACCAATAGTGTAAATATGTGAATTGTGATATTTGTATTGGGTATGTACGTCTTGTTTTTTATTTTTGAACAACTGTGACAAAGAATAGAATATCGTTTCGTAAATACCGTTAGTTTTCCCTTTATTTAAAACAGTTTTTTTAACAATAACTACGTTTTTAAATTTTGTCATTTAAAAGTTTTCTGGTTAAAGTTGGCAAAATTTTTTTTAAAAACCATAACACGTGGAGCGAGTCAAAACCCAAAAACACGTTTAATGTAGTTACCCCCCATTTTTGCCTTTAAAGGGGAAAGGAATTTTTTTTTACAACATGTTTTTAAATTGGGAAAATTTTCCCTTTAAAGTAAAAAAGAAACATCTCCTGAGGGGTTTGAACAATTTTTTTAACAAATAAAAAATGATTTTAAAAAACCCTTTTTTCCGGAAAAAGGGTTTTAAATAATTTTTTTAAAATTTCTTCCTATGGAAAAATGAAAATTTCTGTTAAAGGAAATTTCCTAGTTTTTAAAACAAATAAAAACCAACAAAACCACACAAAAATTTAATGATTGTTTTTTACTTGGTTAAATAAAAAAATAAAATTGTTATAATTGGGGAACCCTTTTTTGTTGGAAAAATTTTTGTCCCGGAAATTTAAAACGTAAAACATATTTCTCGACCCCGCCCCAGTTGGGGTTAACTGGAGTGGGAAAAGGTTTTAGTTTCCCGCCCCTCCAGAGCATTTCCCATTGATTGGCTCAATTTTTGCTGGGGGTTTTCAAAATTGTTTTGGGAGAGAAAAGGGAAAACGACAGTATCAATTTAGATTTTTGTTCATTGGTTCCCTTTTTGCCCGGGGGTTTTATATTGGTGACAACCCGGGAACGTTTTTTTATGTTTGACTATGATACAAAAGAGAAAGAACCTGAACTGATTATAACTCGGGGCTATTTGATTTGTACGAGGGGGTGTAGCAAATAGCAAATGTACAAATCAAATAGCCTTGTGTTTCGATGCTCTTTCTATTACTTATTGGTGTCTTGTTACAGGTTCCAAAAGGTTACTCATTTGCCAATTACCTAGACTATCTTCTGCTTCAGTTAGTTATAGTGATTTATTATTTTGTATGGAAGACAAAATACTTCTTTGTTTACATTTAGCTACTTTTTGACAAATACTATGACATTTAGTGCTACTTTGTTCAGGTGATAGCATCTAACATGCACTATAACCATTACTTAAAACTTGTAAAACTCATGTTTGCCTGTTTTTGACTTGATTGTACGTCACACCGACACTGTAGATGTCATATGACGACATTCTGACTGTACTGGTGGATGATGACATCAGGTGCCTCTCCGTGAATTATTTCATAAACGAACGGTTGGCCTGAGTAGAAACACCGACTTCCGTCAGCTAGCTGGATAGCTTCAACAATTCAAAGCATCCAAAGTCCCAGGTGAGTTTCGAACCTACTGTGTTAATGGACAAGTGGTTTGAAGTCAACAACCTTAACCACTTGGCCTCGGACGCTGCTTTTGATCTCCTTAAGAAAAACAAATATGTCTCAATAAAAATGTCTCAAGAATGTTTAAGTTATTAAAATAATATGTTTCGCGGAATATTATAATTATTCATGTTCAATATTTTCATTTGTTCCGTTTATATAAGTCTGTATAAAATCGACGATAAAGAAAAGTAAATATGTGATGTGATTCCTCAGTGAAAGACAACATTGTTTTTATGATAAAGTAATGGTAATGATTGAATATCCGCATGTCGTGAATACAAAACAACATACGTAATTATGTGTTTGTCACGTTTTATGATATATATTAGAGCATTGTTATAAAAAATGGCAAAGACAAAAAATGGTAAAAATAAATAAATAAATGAATAATAGAAGCGAAAGAGCTACGGATAATACACGAGTATTAACTAGTATACTGAAAACAGTGACACCGGCTTCTTAAAGAAAACACTTGTTAATATTGAATGCTTATAAATGTGAGTTTGTCCTCTGTTATAGATTAAAAAAGAAACAAGGAACATCAAATATGGTTTAATGTGTCTTAAGATATAATTTTGCATTTGTTACTAAGGAGCGCAGTGCTTTCTGAGAAGAAAAGAAAACAAGACATCGATTTCATCCACGCCAGTAAATGTGTGACGTCTGAGCAACCCACATCAGTCCAATGCTAAAATTAACTCCGTTTTATCGTTTAAATGTTACCATACAATATAAACTGAAACAGTTTATCATATTTTTCTATAATTCTGCTGGGGAAACCCCTTTTTACGTACATGATTAAAGTAATGATGTACACATATCACGTATTAAAAATATTTACAACGTACAAGGTTTTCGTTATTTCTTCACAAATGTTCATATCCTAGTGAAAGTGAATTCATGCAATTCATTACTTATAACAACAATATTTCCGCTTTCATTCTTTCATGCAAAATCACTGATATTATCATCTACATAAATAAATTAAAAGCAAATTTTTACAGAAAATCATAAAGGTATTAAAAACATAACTTTGGCATGTTTTTTTTGTTTTGTTTTTTAAATAGTATACCTAATAATCAGTAAGATTTAATGTGAATGCGCGATGAAACGACAATTGAAAGAAAAAAAATACCCTCAGTCATTTAAACAGTCATACAACAATGTAAGAGAAGCATATAGAAATAATATATAATATATATATATAGTATAATATTAAAAAAAGAGATAATAATCACATGACATGGCGGATTCATAAAATGAACTGCCCCGATATAATATAAAACATTTTTGTTTTAATATATATAATATAATATGTAAATATCACTTGACGTGTTTATACATGATTAATTCCCGCATACATAGTTAATATTTGTCATGAATGAATGTGCAAACTTAAATAAGTCATAGAGAGAGAGCATCGAAACACGAAGCTATCTGATTTGTACGAGGGGGCGTAGCCCCCGAGTATAAATAAGATTGCCGAGTGTTTTGATGTTCTTTCTCTTTTGTATCATAGTTAAAAATAAAAACATGTTCCTTGTTGTCACAATATGAAACCCCGGGAAAAAAAGTAACCAATGAACGAGCAATGAATATGATATTTCTATCGATTTTCCTTTCTCTGCCTTTACAATAAGTAAATCCCAGAAAAAATAGCCAATCAATGGGTATTTCGTCTTTCTGAATGAATAAATCATATATATTTATATAAGTAAATAGACTAAATTTCATTATTTGCTTTTGCATGTTTTATACATTCCCTTTTGTAGAACGGATGGATGGTATACTTCAAAGAGATTTTCATATTTTAGCTTTTGTAAATAAAAATAGCCAACAACCGACAGTAAGAAACGTTGTAAAATTATTCGCATAGTGTATGTCAACAAATATCGTAACATATCCGGTGCCATATTCGTATATTACCCATAGTCTGTTTTACTCAATACTTCTTTTTGTCGGCAAGGGTGATCATGTATATCAGAACAACCCTTGTTGTGTCAATTATAATCTAAATAAAAATTATAAAAGTTTTGCAGACTCTGACACACGGATTATACATATTTTTACTTCAATGTTCATGCTTGATGCATAACGTGGGACTGTATATGAAAATATATGAAATTTTCCGTGAAAATTTGTAAATTTTAAGGCCTCCCGTATCCTTACAACACTTGCCGTGTAAGTGAATGCATAGAAACGAAACAGGTGACAATTCGTTTAGAAGAAAACGATCGCATAAATTGACTGTACAGAAGCTGTTTTGGTTAATCATCGTGTACTATACAATTGTATGTTTAAGTTGATATATTGTTTCATGACAGTGTGTGTATATATATTGTGGCATAATTAATTTCTATGTTTAGTCCACCACTGACACTGATTGCGACGATCTGTACGAGAGTGTTTAAACTAAAATTGTCAGTTGCTAGCATTGTTATGGCAACTTACTTATTTGCTTCTAAAACATATCATCAAATCTTATTTTTTTCACCTTCGTTTGTTACATTTACACCAAAATTTCTTCTTTGCATTACATTATCTTGTGCTGACGCCGCTACAGTTTTGATTAGATACCACATTTCAGCAGTGTATGGGCACGTTCCAAATGACTTATGTTGGTATTTTGTAAAATGTGTTTCTTGTTGAATTTTCTAAATCATGAAAAACTGTATATGTTTTTTTTCCATTTGTGTCTAGATTACGACCTTACTTCTTTTCCATTAAATCTTTAATGATAAAAACATGACCTCGCTGTATCTCACTATCTCTTCTATTAAACCGTGTTTCTGTAAGTTCTCTCTTGGTGTGATCATAGGTGAACGTCGCGTGGCCATGACTTACACTATACCCCCGTTCCTTCTCTATAACCCAAAACCCTTAAACATCATCCAAACATCAGAAGTATTGACAATAATAATTTTATGAAAAAAATTTTTTTTTTTATAACTCTAAAAAATTATATTTACTCCACTTTCATTTTGCATAGAAATATCACTAGCATCTCAATTATCAGCGCATATATTCATAATTTTTTCACCGAACTTAACAATCCTGGTGTCAAATCTTAGATAAATAAATACTTTTTAAGGAAACAACACTGACACCTTCGCTTATACCGGGATGTTTAGCCAACCTTTGTCATATACAGGTTATACCGGGATGTTTAGCCAAACTTTGTCATATACAGGTTATACCGGGATGTTTATCCAACCTTTGTCATATACAGGTTATACCTGGATAGTTAGCCAACCTTGTCATATACAGGTTATACCGGGATGTTAAGCCAACCTTTGTCATATACAGGTTATACCTGGATAGTTAGCCAACCTTGTCATATACAGGTTATACCGGGATGTTTAGCCAACCCTTGTCATATACAGGTTATACCGGGATGTTAAGCCAACCTTTGTCATATACAGGTTATACCGGGATGTTTAGCCAACCCATGTCATAAACAGGTTATACTGGGGTGTTTAGCCAACCTTTGTCATATACAGGTTATACCGGGATGTTTATCCAACCTTTGTCATATACATGTTAATACCGGGATGTTTATCCAACCTTTGTAATATACATGTTATACCGGGATGTTTAGCCAACCTTTGTGATATACAGGTTATACCGGGATGTTTAGCCAACCTTTGTCATGTGCAGGTTATACCGGGATGTTTAGCCAACCTTTGTCATATACAGGTTATACCGGGATGTTTAGACAACCTTTGTCATATACAGGTTATACTGGGATATTTAGCCAACCTTTGTCATATACAGGTTATACCGGGATGTTAAGCCAACCTTTGTCATGTACAGGTTATACAGGGCTGTTAAGCCAACCTTTGTCATTAACAGGTTATACCGGGATGTTTTGCCAAACTTTGTCATATACAGGTTATACCGGGATGTTTAGCCAACCTTTGTCATATACAGGTTATACTGGGATGTTTAGCCAACCTTTGTCATATACAGGTTATACCGGGATGTTTAGCCAACCTTTGTCATATACAGGTTATACCAGGATGTTTAGCCAACCTTTGTCATATACAGGTTATACTGGGATGTTTAGCCAACCTTTGTCATGTGCAGGTTATACCGGGATGTTTAGCCAACACTTGTCATATACATGTATATACCGGGATGTTTAGCCAAACTTTGTCATGTGGAGGTTATACCGGGATGTTTAGCCAACCTTTGTCATATACAGGTTATACCGGGATGTTTAGCCAACCTTTGTCATATACAGGTATATACCGGGATGTTTTGCCAAACTTTGTCATATACAGGTTATACCAGGATGTTTTAGCCAACCTTTGTCATATACAGGTTATACTGGGATGTTTAGCCAACCTTTGTCATTGTGCAGGTTATACCGGGATGTTTAGCCAACACTTGTCATGTGCAGGTTATACTGGGATGTTTATCCAACACTTGTCATATACAGGTTATAACGGGATGTTTAGCCAACCTTGTCATGTACAGGTTATACCGGGATGTTTAGCCAACCTTGTCATATACAGGTTATACTGGGATGTTTAGCCAACCTTTGTCATGTGGAGGTTATACCGGGATGTTTAGCCAACACTTGTCATGTGCAGGTTATACCGGGATGTTTATCCAACACTTGTCATATACAGGTTATAACGGGATGTTTAGCCAACCTTTGTCTTATACAGGTTATACTGGTTATGTTTAGCCAACCTTTGTCATATACAGGTTATACCTGGATAGTTAGCCAACCTTGTCATGTACAGGTTATACTGGGATGTTTAGCCAACCTTTGTCATATACAGGTTATACTGGGATGTTTAGCCAACCTTTGTCATATACAGGTTATACCTGGATAGTTAGCCAACCTTGTCATGTACAGGTTATACTGGGATGTTTAGCCAACCTTTGTCATATACAGGTTATACCTGGATAGTTAGCCAACCTTGTCAAGTACAGGTTATACTGGGATGTAAAGTCTTCCTTTAGTCAAATAAAATATCTATGACTACATTCTGTATTGAGTGTAAAACAAATAAAATATCGATGACTACATTCTGTATTTAGTGTAAAACACATAAATATCGATGACAACATTGTGTAATTATTGTATTATAAATAAAACATTGATGACTAAATTTGTATGACAGCATTGTGTATTTAGTGTATAACAAGTAAAATATTGATGACTTCATTGTGCATTTAGTGTATAACAAATGAAATATTGATGACTACATTGTGTATTTAGTGTTTAGAAATAAAATATTGATGACTTCATTGTGTACTTAGTGTATATAAATAAAATATTGATGACTACTTTGTGCACTTCGCATATAGATATAAAATATTGATGACTACATTTTGTACTTAGTGTATAACAAATGAAATATTGATGACTACATTGTGCACTTAGTGTATCACAAATAAAATATTTATGACTACATTGTGTACGTAGTGTATATAAATAAAATATTGATGACTACTTTGTGCACTTCGCGTATAGATATAAAATATTGATGACTACATTTTGTACTTAGTGTATAACAAATGAAATATTGATGATGACATTGTGCACTTAGTGTATCACAAATAAAATATTTATGACTACATTGTGTTCTTAGTGTATAACAAATAAAACATAGATGACTACATTGTGCACTTAGTGTATCACAAATAAAATATTTATGACTACATTGTGTTCTTAGTGTATAACAAATAAAATATAGATGACTACATTGTGCACTTAGTTTATAACAAATGAAATATAGATGACTACATTGTGCACTTAGTGTATAACAAATAAAATATTTATGGCTACATTGTGTACTTAGTGTATAACAAATAAAAAATATAGATGACTACATTGTGCACTTAGTTTATAACAAATAAAATATAGATGACTACATCGTGCACTTAGTTTATAACAAATAAAACATAGATGACTACATTGTGCAGTTAGTTTATAACAAATAAGATATAGATGACTATATTGTGCACTTAGTTTATAACAAATAAAATATAGATGACTACATTGTGCACTTCGCGTATAGATATAAAATATTGATGACTACATTTTGTACTTAGTGTATAACAAATGAAATATTGATGATGACATTGTGCACTTAGTGTATCACAAATAAAATATTTATGACTACATTGTGTTCTTAGTGTATAACAAATAAAACATAGATGACTACATTGTGCACTTAGTGTATCACAAATAAAATATTTATGACTACATTGTGTTCTTAGTGTATAACAAATAAAATATAGATGACTACATTGTGCACTTAGTTTATAACAAATGAAATATAGATGAATACATTGTGCACTTAGTGTATAACAAATAAAATATTTATGGCTACATTGTGTACTTAGTGTATAACAAATAAAAAATATAGATGACTACATTGTGCACTTAGTTTATAACAAATAAAATATAGATGACTACATTGTGCACTTAGTTTATAACAAATAAAAACTAGATGACTACATTGTGCACTTAGTTTATAACAAATAAAACATAGATGACTACAATGGCACTTAGTGTATAACAAATAAAAACTATTGATGACTACATTGTGTACTTAGTGTATAACAAATAAAACATAGATGACTACATTGTGCACTTAGTTTATAACAAATAAAACATAGATGACTACAATTAAGCACTTAGTTTATAACAAATAAAATATAGATGACTACATTGTGCACTTAGTTTATAACAAATAAAATATAGATGACTACATTGTTCACATAGTTTATAACAAATAAAACATAGATGACTACATTGTGCTCTTAGTTTATAACAAATAAAATATTTATGACTACATTGTGCACTTAGTTTATAACAAATAAAAAATATAGAAGACTACATTGCGCACTTAGTTTATAACAAATAAAATATAGATGACTACATTGTGCACTTAGTTTATAACAAATAAAATATAGATGACTACATCGTGCACTTAGTTTATAACAAATAAAACATAGATGACTACATTGTGCAGTTAGTTTATAACAAATAAGATATAGATGACTACATTGTGCACTTAGTTTATAACAAATAAAATATAGATGACTACATTGTGCACTTAGTTTATAACAAATAAAAACTAGATGACTACATTGTGCACTTAGTTTATAACAAATAAAACATAGATGACTACAATGGCACTTAGTGTATAACAAATAAAAACTATAGATGACTACATTGTGTACTTAGTGTATAACAAATAAAACATAGATGACTACATTGTGCACTTAGTTTATAACAAATAAAACATAGATGACTACAATTAAGCACTTAGTTTATAACAAATAAAATATAGATGACTACATTGTGCACTTAGTTTATAACAAATAAAATATAGATGACTACATTGTTCACATAGTTTATAACAAATAAAACATAGATGACTACATTGTGCTCTTAGTTTATAACAAATAAAATATTTATGACTACATTGTGCACTTAGTTTATAACAAATAAAAAATATAGAAGACTACATTGCGCACTTAGTTTATAACAAATAAAACATAGATGACTACATTGTTCACATAGTTTATAACAAATAAAACATAAATGACTACATTGTGCACTTAGTTTATAACAAATAAAATATTTATGACTACATTGTGCACTTAGTTTATAACAAATAAAACATAGATGACTACAATGGCACTTAGTGTATAACAAATAAAACATAGATGACTACATTGCGCACTTAGTTTATAACAAATAAAACATAGATGACTACATTGTGTACTTAGTGTATAACAAATAAAAAATATAGATGACTACATTGTGCACTTAGTTTATAACAAATAAAATATAGATGACTACATTGTGCACTTAGTTTATAACAAATAAAACATAGATGACTACATTGTGCACTTAGTTTATAACAAATAAAATATAGATGACTACATTGTGCACTTAGTTTATAACAAATAAAATATAGATGACTACATTGTGCATTTAGTGTATAACCTATTAAATGTTATTGGCTAGAAAATAACAAATAAAATATTGATACCGACATTTTGCGAGTTCGTTACGTTTATAAATGGGAATTGAAGTTACCGAAATTACGTCACATTAAATCTTTACAATCCATTAAGCTCTTAACAACAATATTTTGTCATCACGCAACGAAGTTCCTCTGTAAAATCTCAAACATTTTAATCCCTATGTAAAGTGTCCAATAACAATATACTTGATAGTGATTTTTTCTTTAGTTCATTGCGTTTATCTTGATCAATAAAATATTTCACATTTTGATCTTATCAAGCTTTTAGACATACGTCACCGTAATTTAAGATACTGCACACTTTTGAAATGTAGTTTTTATATCTGACTTTTGGTTTATTCTTGTAGAAAAAATATTTACAAGGCTGTGTGTCATTTATTAATATCATCTCATTTATTTACCATCATTTTAGTATTAATCTTGCAAACATTGCTGAGTACACGCCATTTTAATTGCTACGTATTTGTATAAGATGAAGAATATAAATATATCGTTAATGAAATCAGCTATGTTAATTAACTATATAAATATTTTATATATTACATACTGCGAGACCATTTCAAAATCTAAATAACGGTGTTATATATTATAATAAGGTATCATATTGGCTGTCATTATAATTACAATATCTGAAGTAAGTTCATCAAGCCATATTTCCTGAAATATGTACATGCATATATATATATATATATATATATATATATATATATATATATATATATATATATATATGATTGAAAATTGATTGTTTAAAAACTTCTGTATTTTGATATTAGTTTAACTACTTAACAAAATATTTATAGATTTATTAAACATATCCGGATATCAACTAGCGAACTAACATATCATGTTCACGTAATGTTGTCCATCCAATCAGTAATGCTTATTGAGAACAACTTGGTAGACCAAAACTGATGGAAGTTCCTGCATACATGATATAATTGATATAATGATTTAACTCATATATTTATGTATGTGTTTAATGTAAACTATTTATATATTGTTTGATTGGTTATGGTCTGCGGTTTAATTAAGGAGTTTTCTTGTGGTTTTATAGTTGAACGTTTTACAGAACAAGGATGTTATAGTCATACCTTTCATACCTGTAAACATTCTCATTGTAATGTTTGTCCATTTATTTTAGTACTCTCATTTTCAAATTATTGTGGAACAAGTAAGTGAGGATATATTGCAGTACAATACGCATATTTTTTAGTTTTTTTACAGCAAATTCTTTTATGTAAAAAAGTTGAATTTTAGATTCTTTTTTTTATTTTCTGAAATTCTGCATTTGATATATTTGTTATTGATACATAAATAATTAAAGATTTCTCTTCTGTTGCATTGTATTTTAAGTTTCTTATGTTGTGTTACATAGTGTGTATATATGTATATTTTGCAATGTTATCATAATATTATGATTTTAGACAGTATACATTGTATTTATAAATAAAACCTACATGTGTTTTTGTATTTTTGTTTTATTGTAGATTTCTCATATATGGCGGTAACTAAAGGGACATAATCAGCATGGAACGATCATTTGTTCTCATCAGTTTACAAGTTATAGTTTATATTGGACATGGTAAGTTTCTTATACCCAGTTCTAGTCATGAGGAAATTTTAAGCATTTAAGAATTTTTGAAAAAAATGTTTTAGGTCATCGTATCTTTTTTTCTTTGAAAATGTGGTACTTTCGGTACTTTCGTATCTATAACAAATTGTACGATTATCACAGTTCACTATTTTTACAATAAATGTAAGAAATTGTATCAAGACGATCAGTTATAACGGGGTAAGTCATAAAAATCAACAAACAAAAACGAATAAATAGTATATCAATTGTAAAGATTAATTCGTGTGGCAACATTGATTGGTCAATGAAATGGCCAAGCCAATCACGCAATAAACGCGACATGTTAACAAATTTTATTGAACTGAAATTTAAGTACGTGAAACTTCATGCCAAGATAGTGTCATTTAAACATGTTTTCATGTTTCAAATACTTTTTTTGTATTACTCATAATTCATAAAAAGGATCCCTAATACTTTTGCTAACATATTTATATATCCAGGGTGAAAATGACATTATAAGCCACAGATAATTGTAGGAAAAAGAAACATTTAAACAAGTTTAGGTTCAACTTATTATCAGAAGAAACTAATACTTTAGAATGCACTTAAAGAACCTGTCTTCAGAACTATTTGCTACATAAGGATTTCTCATACTGTCAATAAATGGGTAATTTATAAAAACAAGCTGATTCATTTTGCGCACGTATATCATTCTGTCGAGATAAATCAGTTTGACATCCTGTTTTATCACGTATCCTAGTAACAATATACTACAAGATACCATAATAAGATTGTGATTTAAATATTTATAATGATAATTCACCTAATTACGATACAATATTCTTTAATGGAAGTTGACTTTAAACTGTGTCATTCATAACATACTTTTATCCCGTGTAACTAATCACTCACATCCCGTGAAAATAATCACCGAAATCCCATGTAACTAATCATTTATTTCCCATGTTACTGAAATCTGTGAAATAAAGTCTATATATCACGTACAGTAAATCTCACAGTGTTGCTGATATAGCTGAACACCGTTATATTGACGTGTGTATTATTTTGCGTAATTCATTAATATGAAAAATTATAGAAAAATCAGTTGTTGGCTTTTGTTCTTAATGGCATGATTCACGACTCAAATATAATAACTTTACTAAAAAGGTTAAAAATTACGCCGCAATGATGACTCAACTTGAATTACTATTGTAATTACTTTGGTTTGTACAGGCAGCCGTTAATATACGTCAAATGTCATCTTGTTTAGCATACTTTTTCTTCCCAGTGTGATATAAAGCAAATTCACTCAAATCAAACAAATATCATCTATATATAGAGAATCACTTACTTTATTGGTGGTAACGGAGTTTACGTTACGCACGCTATTTGCTTCCTGTTACAATGTACAACATTTGTCTTTAATTTAGATATTTGTATGTTCACATATCTTGTTTTCATATGAAAAATAAATCGCCAATCTATACTTTTTATTATTTCTAGTGAGCGGTTTTTCACAACAGAGATTCGATGGTTATTTTAATAACCTGATAATACCAAGCCAAGGAAGTGCAGGTACCTACTTATAAAACATATTTATTCATAACAGCAACAACAACAACAGTATCATATTATTTCGTTAATGTTAACTTAAAATTTCAAGTTTAGATATATTTTTGGTATCTTTTAGCGCTTATTATACATACTAGTGTCACGGTTCAGAACTGTTCACTATTTAGGGGAGAAGATGTGTAAGCGGCCGGATAGCTCAGTCGGTAGTGCCGCGGTACGGTATTCCGAGGGTCCCGGGTTCGGGTCCAGGCTGCACATTTTTCTCACCCTGTGACATTAGTATATAGAATGTATGTACAGATATATGGACAGATAATACCAAGTTAGGCATTACAGGTATCTTATTGTGCTCATTGTACTTACTTGTACAAACAGTCATTAAATTATGTATATATTCAAAGATAGATTATTATAGTTATATTTACAAATAAAGAATCCTATTGTGGTCATAGTTATATTCAAATATATTGAATCTCGTTGTTCTTATTATAGTTTTGTACAGATAAAGAATCTCGTTGTTCTTATTATAGTTTTGTACAGATAAAGAATCTCGTTGTTCTTATTATAGATTTTACAGATAAAGAATTTCGTTTTATTACAGTAACATATTTAGGCACGTACAAATGTGCACATTTGGAGGACCACCAGCCTCCAGTAAGAGTTGTTTTATAAGGGAAAGAGTTATAATATATAATAGTCAAGCTAATTCATATTCAGTTGCACGTTTTGGTACTTGACATGTATATCTTTTTACATTTATTCGTGTTAGGGAAACCGCTCAAGCAGAACATAACGACGGATTACTCCGATTATACTTATAAAGTATCAGGACGAGATCGACCAAGTCCAAGGCTTATAAGCGAACATATTTCATAAAAAATTATAATAAATGCAGAACATTTTCACACATACAAAGTAATCCTGGACAATCACTGTTTTGCTCTTTCTTTCAGGAAGTTCATATTAAATTGTAATCAGAACAAGTACAGATTTAATGAGGGTGAATTATATTATATCTCATCTAAAAAATATGTTTTGAAAGGGCAATTAAGTAGTATCAAATCTTTAAAACCGGATATCTTGCATCTTTTCTTATGGCCCGAATAGGTTTATATATGGAAACGAAAGTATGAATATTTTATCTTCATTCTAGTTGGATTCAAATAAATTTTAATTTTATGAAAGCAGTCCGTAGAGAGTGATGCAGTGCTTGCAGAAATTATAGAAACTAATAGATACAGTGTTCTTCAAATAGGTCATTCTTGTTCAATGGAAGATTCAACAGATATACGACATGATCCGTAAGAATCTGTCTATTCCCTTACAAATGTACGGAATTGTACAAAGCTTGCACGGGTACACAGACCTACCGTATGATGAGATTTCACACACAAGAGACAGGTCAATCACCCAAATATTCTCGTAACAGTACAATTAATCATCGTTCTTAGTTAATATTATGTCATACATTCTCATTTATTATAAAAAAATTAGCATAATCAGATATATTTATATTGCAAAGGGAAATTTGTATATAACAATTGGTGAGATGACAGGTTTGAGGTGGAGCAGTTGACTTAAGTGTTAATATATTGTCATTTAGTGAACAAAGCAACAAGCTATGATGGCAGTTTTTGTGCTATGAAACCGTTCGTGCCCTTGTACTAAAACAACAGTCCCCTAAAACTTGCATCTGGAATGCTTGGTCAGAAATATCCACAGCAGGAAAAATGAAGAAGGGATTGCAACATTGAACCGACCGATAAACTCACGAATTTATATGACCAGTTTGATTACTGGTAATTAAGATTATCATTCTTTATGATGTTTATATAACTTTATGCGTGAGATTCACGATTAATATAAGATATTTTGATTACTTTAAATTTACTTGTATTATAAGAAGTTAAATGTACACTAAGATACGTTTCGTATGTATTTCAATAATTCTTCTGGGGTAGTGATTACATTCTTGTTTCTGTCATTAAATTCAGTTGATCTTAAGATAACTAAATGACTATATATTTTCTTATTCTCTCATTGATTATGTTTTTGTAATAGATGTTATAGTTATATTCAAGACATCTTATTCAGTATAGTATCATTTAGTTGAAAGTTTATTTCCGGATTTTTTCTTTATATTTTTTATAGTCAATCTTACAGAACGATTGAAACATATCATTAGGATATTACATAGTTATCAAGTTTCCTATCTAACAACATGTCTTAATTTACTTATATTTTTATATATTTTGATCGGTTTAGACGCTTCGTATATTAACAATGTAAACACGAAATCCAGCACTACTAGTCACTCCCATTTACTTTATTTTCTTTTACTACCTCGATTTTTAGTGTAGTTTGTCGATGCCATCTAATTTCTCTAGTTAAGAAACTATAGAATCTACACGGCCACATTTTGCATGAAATTTTTCGCAGACAGTAAAATGGGAATTATGACTTCACTCCAAAGTCTCTCAAATTAGAATATGCTGTTAATTTGGATATTTGTTAGGTTAGAACAGCTATAACATTTAGAAAAATACGGTTATCAAATAATGCTTATCATAAAAATATTTATAATAAATTTCTCGTGATTTATGAAAAATTATAAGATAGCTATTGTACTACCTCAGTTCGTACCCTTCACCTATAGTGAAATTAAACAATATATTTCATCTTCAATAAAAAGTATAGATTTTTTATATAGATTTAACCAACTTTAATTAAATTGATGACCCTAAGGAATCTTCTGAAATACATGCTATAATTCCTAGTCCTGGAAGTAATTTGCTGGTTTGTTTTCAGTGAGTGAATATTATTGTATGAGTGGCTTCCAGAACTGCTAGGTCAAAGTTTTGCCAAGCATTAATACGGGTAAATCAATTACCACTATTTACTCACTTAAACATTATTGATTTGATCTTGCAAAAAGGAGGAATACCATTCACAAACGTTCATTTAAAAAAATACAAGATACATGTACATTGAAGAATGTGAAATACACGTTTCTTTACAATAGAAATAAGTGATAAAGTTCTCTTTTGTGTTATCCCTTAGAAATGATGTATTGAGAATGTTTCATTTCTTATACATGTGTTATCATTTTATCATGTATTGAACATCTTTTAATAAATCTATCTCTCCATCTTTTATATTCAGGTTACAAATCGGATATCTATCCGGATGTGACGTCAATTTTTGATGCAGCTGCAATTCGATATATACTGACACTTATTCCTGCAGGAATTTACCAAAGGTATATGTACATATATATCTTACTTATTCTTCCAATTAGTGTAAAAGTGTAAGGCTTTAACTTTTCTTCTCAAACCATGCCTATATGTTGATGCAATATTTCATATAACCAAATAAGTCATACAGCACTTCGTTTACTCTTCAACACTTGTAACACGCCGTTATGTATTATCAGTTTTTAGTGTCATAACTACTAATTATTTCTTATCACGATATTGGATACATGTATATTGATACACTGCAAAGGGAAAATGTTGGCAATTATTTCAAGACTCACCGTGTGAAAATGCTTGAATGGGAGTATAGAAGGGGTTCGTCCTATGCATTTTCTGGCGGACCTAAGGTATATCTGGTTGCTTAGTCATTTATTCGTTAAACTTTATTTGTTCTGTCCTAAATTATTCCATATCGTAAGTCGCTGCATATCTTATAAGACATGTATATAAAACAATTACTTCTCACATAGATAGACGCATTCGTCTCCACAATCTATAGATTGTAGGAAAACTTAATCAAGTTTTACGCTCAGTGTGAATAGTTTTTGCAGATACTTACAATTATTATTACTTTACGATTCGCTTAATAAAAACATCACACTATCTGCCACTATCCATGTACAGGCTCATAGGTAGGATAGGATAAGTCCGTAACTTTTGTTTTTGGAAACGAGAATAACATGAACTCGATTTAGTAAGCATAGATACAGTCAAATTACTGGTAGACCACATCTAAAATAATAAATAACGAAATTAGCAATTATAACTAGTCTGAAAAATCCTTATTCCATAAATCTATAAAGTCCCAATGTTTAAGATCGTAATTTTTACCTTTTAGCATAATAATCTTTAACTTTCTTGTAACAAAATTATAACATCTCATATACAATATGCGTTCAAGCTTATACTCATTTCTGATAAACGTGCTTTATGAATTATTAAAATATACATGCTGTATCACACTAATTATAAGACGAAGCATGAATAAGACAAAACGTACACTACTCTAGGGTCGTCATCACACAGCATATGATGGAGGCCTCAAACATTATTAAATGTTGAAGACTATACATACTAAAGTCCTTAGTTAAACATTCAATCTAAATCTATAACAACTTGTGACTTAAGAACGAAGAATTTCCTTATTATTACTCTTTTTATCAAACACATTCTTTAATTCAGGACAAATATAAAACACGGCACTATCGATCTTTAACAATACAGGTCAACCTTTCTGATTGAAAACTTCCAATGACTCAAACAGTAAACTATTTAAATCGTAAATACAGAAATAATACATATCAATGGAAAATGTTTTACTTTAACGTTAATACTATACGCTCACTTCTCAAAGGCCTTATTTAATCATCTCAAGAACTCAATGAATCGGGACGACGAATTATAGTATCACATACCTCAATCTACACAGCTATCAATGTAACACAGCTTGCATAAAACAAGCTTATTACAGTGATTGAAGCGATATAAATCCTTGACACTGACCTAACAAACTCAATCCAAATTGAGTGATAAGCTATTTTACACACTGTCTGTAAAATTATCTGCTAACATGCCTAGGCTATCTTTTATTAACTACTCGAGGTATTTGCGAATCCACATGCATTATTTTTGCGATGCACTTGTGCTAATATGAATGACCTAATTAAATTTCGTGTATGGCACGTGGTTTCTCAAAAAATTCGACTACATTGATGATCTCTTAATCTTGTATATCTAACTGATATTCGTGTGTATTAAATGAACTTATCAATAACTCTCGGAAACTTTATGTCGGCTATTTTAATCAGACTGAAACGTACATAAATTGTGACAGAATAGTTTACCTTTTAATGATCTCTATATAAAATTTCTCAGAGTCGACTGACAAAAAGACAAAACAATAAAAACTCAAACTTTCTAAATAGTTATCAGAACTCTATCAATTGTCAATTATTGACACTAGTTTTACTTGAATCAAATAACACTATGATCACTTTCTTATTATCGCCAGGCGTCCACAAGCTTGATTTTAATCTAATTTTTCCATCAGACTTTAGATCCACTAAATGTTCTACTCTGAACTTAATATTGAATCTGTACTACAACCTTTACAAGCTCATTATTGTAAGTTTTTGAAATCAATTTAAGTCATAATTTATCATGGAGTCGAGCAAACTATAGTCGACTTTGATCGGTTTTAACTCTTTGGCATTCTTTACACAACGTTTATCTAATTTTAGTTGATAAGTGTAATTGTTAAAAGTAGATACATACATTATTACTTTGATATTGTATCCTTATTATCCGAACAGTGATAATCACTCTTGACATTACACCTTGAACGGTACACCTGATCATCATAGCTATTCGATTGGCGGATGTTCGACCACACGCCTGTTTACTAACGCATCGTATTCTACACATAATAATCACTTAATCAGTTTCACAAGCAATTCGATTATGGTGATATCTGGTTTGAAAATACAGAAATATGGTGCGCATTTAAACTCATCCGGCTTTTGAATTACGACCCAAAAGTCTAAATTATATAAAATAAATTAATGCATTTACATTACAATAGCCGCTTCAGCTTTTAGTTTGTTGACGAAACAACGTTCTGTTGTTCACTAATTATGTTCGATATTCGACTCGGTACTCTATAAATTTTATCAATTGTTCCACTATTTTTTATGTAATTAATCCGATAGCTAGTTTTCTTTTTCTACAGACACATTATTCTTAATATATTAGAAACCAATTAATTGAACCTACTTTTTATCTACATGAAATAACATAGTAACTTTAGAATACTCACTATAAGTAAACACTAGGAACTCTAAACACAGACTATTACAGTCCATAGTAAACAATAAAACATCAATGATCTCGAATCATGTAATAATATTATCTGATAAAACCACGAATAAGCATTTTCTAATTAATATCAATTTAAGAACAAGAATTGTCATTAGACGCAAACAACTTGTTATAAGTTTTAACCTGTCCTGTACATTTAATAACAGTGAACACATTTAAATATATAGTTTCTTTTCAACATATCAAGCATGAGATACTAGGACCTATAAGATAAATCATAAAAGATTATCAAAATGTGCAGATTAATCGGTAATGCGTACGCAGAATACTATCTTCAAATGTACAAGAACGAAGCTGTTTTAATTTATCTGAAGTAATTAGACACTGGCAAAAATATACAAGACAAGCTCTACAATTTAGTTATATAATGATCTATTCTATACTATTGAATGATCTACACATGCATAAGTTAAATTGTCAAACTACTGTTAACCACAACAACAACACTTTCCTTAACAGTTAGACAACCCTAATAGTTACATAAAACAATATTCATTATCTCTATACACAGATTACACATGTATCGTCACATTGAATTAAAACTATACAAAAACAAGAACATACAAACAATATGTCTGCGAAACACTGAGGACATTATAACGACTGTTACAATCCAGTTTTTATATTCGTAGATTGATCGCAAAGCAGTAATAACATTAGTAAACTAACTTACTTTAATATTCAGGGCATTTATTTAACTATAATGCATCATCGTTGATTTTATTAATTATTTCAAATTCTTTAATTGATATCTAACGTACTTTTATTTGAACAATTGTTTCAATGATATGCCGAACAAATAATGACTTAATATATAAAATCTATAAGACCATTCTTACGTTACAATCTCCTGTATAAAAAAACATCTGCTTCTATATTGACAATCTGCTATGCATTCAATATCTATTACATTTTGATAACACTTAAAAACAAAAAGTAATATCAAAAATAAATTATAACCTTCCGATATCATATTCCCAAAACTCATATAATTTTTAATACAATCTATTCGACACCGCAACTCAGGGTGACGCAGCTGAATTAGCAACAAAACGACACCGGAGCTACTTTACCAGAATTTACTTGAACCGGTGTACTCCACATAGGAATATTATAATAATATCGGAATGAAGCGTTACTCATCATTGCATATCTATTTGGTCTTAATCCTTCTGTGATCATTTATAAATACCTTATTTTTCGATAACAATATATGCTGGCATGGTTTATCGTCTCACTAGATATATTTAATATAATACCAGTCGTCTTTAATAGATTTTATAAAAATAAATTATTTATAATGTTTGTTAGTGAAGCAAACGTAATATTAGAAATGTTATATGACATGCTGGCGGAATTAAAATGCTATAACTTTGTATCAGATTGAAATTTATAGAATTATATCTCATTATATTTCAAACTGCGACCCAAGTGTGATCCAAAAGATTAAAAAGAATTTATTTTAGTGCGTAGATGTTTAAATTAAACAATAACATTTTACCGTATATATAGGGAGGTTCCTATGATGAACGTTAGCATACATCTACGATTATCATAAAAACATATTATCAAATTATATTATTCTTAATAATTCTCTCGATTATAAACTTAATATTACAAATAAAGTATGCTTATTTGTTCAAGTGTATATTTACACTCATACTAAAACAGGAAGGATAGCAAATCAGAACTGTTGAAGATGATACAAGATAACATAAATGAGAGCTAGGAATACCCTCATTTAGTGTATTTCATGTATAATTTATCCGATCCGGAACTAAATGTTATAAAACATTAAAGGGTGGACAGAAGAAAAGACCCCATCATGATATAAGGTCATACATTTATTGTCTGACAAAATAACTAAAGATTAGGAAACCCAATATTATGGATGATTATTTAGTTCTACACTTAACTTGATCTACTAATTATAACATAAATTAAAGTACTTCGTAGGTAACTTGCCAAAAAAACAAACAAACAAGTATAGGCTACGTACGGGGCTCTACATTTTATAATGTCTGACTGCGAGAGTATAAAAAACACCAGAAAGGTGGGCCTAGAAGCGCTTCTATCTTGGAATATAAGGTTCGACAATTAATCTCGTACTGATCAAATTGAATAACTAAAGGGATAGACTAGGCAAAATACTAGCGTCAAAAAATTGCAAAAGTTTCATAATTAAGTGTTCTGAACAAGATATGAAACATTAAATAGAGCTAGGAAACCGATATGGTATATTTATCTACATTATAATTCGTCTCAAAAATTCAAAATAATATGTGAAGCATAAGAAAACCTCATAATGCTATTAAGTTCTACATTAATTGTCCTGACAAGTAATCATCAAAGGACCAGACCTAGAAGTCATATGTATTAGGTTCTACATTTGTTGTCTGACAGACTACCAATTAAAGCGCGAATATAGAATGCAGTCACTCAGCCCAGGTAGTTTTATAGTTCTACGAGTTTTATGTTGAATACCCACAAATAACTAAAGAGCTTAAGACCCAATATGGATATATTATAAAATTATTGTCTGAAACGTCTAAAAAGGACATAAAGTACTCTAGAAGTCCATATTGTATATATATTACTTATTGAATCTAGACCTAACATATAAACATAGAGTGGACTCCAGAATTCAATTCGATACATATAGTTCAATGTATGCTCGACAGTATAACATAAGGAGAGCCTAGGAAACCATATTGGTATTGGTTCTACATTTCTCTACAATATAACCTAAAGGATAGTCTAGAAAACCAATATGGTAGCAATCCCAAGTGCCTTACTATTGGTACAATTATAATTGTCGTCTGATCAAACATAAACATTGCAAATGAGAGCATGTGAATACCAATTTATTGTATATTAGTATCATTTAGTGATTCTGCACCAAAAAATAGACCAATGACTCATAATAGACGAGAAGAGAGTATTTGTAGCATATGTATATTATTCAAACTGAATTCAACAAGCACTTAGTTACACTTTATATAATGTAGTGATAAGTGATCGAATCCGACCTCAAGTTAAAAATATACTATATTTTAGACTATCAAACGTATTGCTTTATATAATTCACAAGTATGATCTACGTGCGATGAATGAACGTTCTCATGTAAGATGTAAATTATATAATCTTGTATACAAGACTGGCGACTTTTCCCCAAAATGATTATTGTCTGATGTTTATTTGAATACCGTCAGTTTAGTTAACCTTTTTGAATGAAAAAAGTTAGTTTGAAAAACTTCATTGATAACCATTGCCTACACAGCGAATCTTGAAGTAAGTAGTCATCCATTTAAATAGTAATCTGTATTATTCATACGCCAAGTATACACATGACACGACGAATGGGATAAATTATGTAGCAGCTATATCCGATGTTTTGTTGTTTCCACTTTTTAGCTTTCAATATTTTATTGATAAATTTGTAAAATGGAATGTAAGTATTTTGTATTGACATTTGGTGTAATCTATATATGTGACTGAAGGGTTAATTTAACAAAGTTTGCAATTCATTTATGTATTTTGTGCATTGTATTTTCACAATGCTAATTTAGGTGTAAACAATACTGCTAACTATATGGCATTATAGCAACATATGACATTATCTAAGTGATTAGATCTTCTATAACTGCTATATTATATCTAGCAGTAATTATACCTATGGGCATATCTCATATTAGACAAAGGACAATATGATTTGTCTGGAAGCAATTTTCTTCATATAGTTTTCGTATAATAACAAAGACACTCATTCTTCTAAGACCTCATTAACACTGTAATGATAAATTAAACATCGACATTTTCTATATCTTTCAACAAACTCTTCTTTTTATAGGTCTTTAAACTTGTTGTTATTTTATTGAACTCCAAACTTGGTACTTTCTATGCAATTCTAATATTAAAGTATCATCATCTACATAAAACAACTAAATCTAACTCTACAACTAATTACATGTCAAAACCCATTCAAGCTACAGTAATGGCTGTGTGACAAGAATACGCGATTATCGTTGGTACGTATCGTCCTGAAAGCTTTCTCAACTTGAACGATATCTCCGATATGGAAGGATATCCTATTGGAAGGTAATAGAGATATGAATGATCTGCGTAACACTTATATCAGCTACAAATAAGAAAAGAAAACACTGTATAACGATTTTTCTAAGAATATACGTTCTATTTTGGTAATGGTATCATTTCTACAATATATGTTCATACAAATTGTCTCATCTGAGTTAATTTTATGAGTAAGATAAAAAATAACTTCTTTCTCTCAACTCAACAAAAATCAACGTATCTGAATTTCATCATTGGTACAGACTGGTTATTCATTGTATTAATTGTATTAGTATTTATTGGCGAGCCAATCTACTTTCACAAGTTAAAATGATGGTTCTTTTACTAACATGTTTATTCTATATCACACGAGCCTGTCATAAACTATACTAACAGCTTCGATGTTTCTGACACGTACCACACCATTTCGTCAGAATAATATTAGCAATACTGTCAATGTCTCTCTTGATTTCAAAGATGAAAAGGCTAAAATAACAAGAAAGCATTCCACAAAATAGAACCGAAACCATGCTGTCTAAGAGAGAACTTAACTTTAATATATCACGGTGTTTCTCAAGGTAATCCTTAATACAGACAATATATTATCAATATTTCTAATAATTAACTCTCATTATTTTTACTCTAAGTATAATACTAAGGTTTATACCATCTTTTACAATAGACTCTTGCCATCTTAATGTAGTACACAGTTTAAAACGTGACTAGACTGACATTATTGTCGTGTCTACGATCTACATCAACGTACAACTAACCGTAGCTCTTGATTTATCAATAGAGCAATCTTGAGTTCTTGATCTCTTATGATCTCTTATCTTAAGCTAATAAACTCTATTGGATATTATTTAAATAACGGTATTTACGTTGATTATATGATAATTCAAATATATTAACTCATATCTACAATACGATACATTAGAACAACAAAGAGTACACCCGATTTATATCTATAGCTTTTATGTATGCTGAGGAAAAGAAACACTTTTTCTATAAGAAGTTTGATAAAGTTTATTGCATATTCATTGGACACCGAATGAGAGACATGAGGAATAGAACAAACTTATTAAATGACAAGACAGTAGTTAAAGCATTGTTACAATAACATGTTAGAAGTCATAACGAGCAGTTAACATCACACAGTATATTATAACTTTACATTCTTATACTATCAGCATTATCTAATTTTATCCAGTGAATAAACAGCTGCGCTTTTTTTAGTCTTCGATGTTTTTTATTATTTTGTTTGATAATTTGCGACACTCTATTGCTATATGAGTAACTTTATGTATTATTACAGCTAATCCAAATTTATTAGATAATAACAGATCTTCTATATTAATTTTTATATTTTAGGCTTCCAATTGATAACCCACATTAGAATCTCAAGACTCGAGTTAATGGATGGGCAACTAGAGACTGAGAAATTAGGCTCACGAATGGTAAGATTGAGAGATATCTCAATTAAAAGAGCGAAATTTCTATCTAAAACTTCAAAGACTTACCGCTGTTTATTTTAACAAGTACTTATATATACCACAGAAAACTAATCTGAATTAGCGTGTTAGGCCTGGCAAGATATTAAAAGTAAGTTGAAAAATGTTAGACGCTAGTTATAACCGACATTACATGATTTTCGGATAGAGTACTATTTGATGAAACAGATTTTGATTCAGCTTTTATGATACATAAAAGCCAAACATTCAATTATTCATATATCTCTATTTACAATTCACTTTGACAGAAAATATAAAAATAACAAAAACAAATTCTCTGCAAAATGAAAATACAGAATGCTTAATTCGTAACAAATAAAAGCTCTCTAATCTGTATGTTAATCATTCTAATACTCTTTGTGTGGTCCTTCCACGGCTATAACTAAGTGGTAAAACCTGTCTCATGTTGTGACGCGTTTCATGACGATTAGGGAAATATCGCTCAAGAGCTTCTGCGCCTCAGTTCTAGGACCACTCCCAGATCTAAACATTCACTCTTGAGAACTGACAGGAGTCAGTTCTAGTGTCAATCGTCAGTGAGAGAAGCAGACAAGAATTCAGAGCAAAGCCCTTGTTATAGACAAAGTATGATAAATTGTATCATTCAACAATATGGGCAGCGGACAACGATCAAATCTCATAGATGTAAATACAATATATGGATTCATAGAAATGTTCTTGTTTGTTCACATAATTAACCAATTCACTGATTTTTTAATCTTGATTATGTTATGTTCTCTATTTAACTCATATATCCGACGAATATTGATACAATAAAGCTCGTAATCTTAATCAGACGCATTTTAATCTGTCTCCCTGAGATAACATCAACAGGAAGAGTCTTTGTCGCCTCGCACAATGAAACCCTAACACGAACTTTGTATAATGCTTTCAAATGTAAATGAGACAAACATAAAAAACTATAATAATGATATTAATTTAATTAAGAATATCTCAGAAAGAGTATTAAACGTCATGAGTACTGAATGCTGTCAAAAAGTAAACATCAATATCAGAAGTGACACTGAATGTTATATTAACGAATTAAATTCTTTCGCCTAAACAAATGAATATATACGTAATTAATTAAATTATGACTAAACACCTGTACAATTAAATTAAGATTTATTGTTACATAAACATATTACTTCAATATCTAGCGTAAACTAATTGTTATAATTGGTAATAATAATTTAAGGAAAAAAAACATACACATCTTTCATCGACAACCATTGACTCCTGAAATATATTACCATTGTCACTTTTTAATGAACACTATTAAATCTTCTTTAGAAAGATTAATTTCTGAACATAATAGAAGTATAATGTTCTGTTAGGATCTGAGACAGCACCAAAACAAAATGAGTTAAACACAGACACATCAATTTCATTTCATTCCGAGCATGTTTTAATTGATAACCTGACGAAACTGACGTCAATAGAACGATGACTCTAGGACAGCCGATTGAGCTTATTTTAACGCCTATTCAGTTTAATAAAACGAAGATAGTGAGATTGTTTATTAGATGAAAAAAACACACAGTACATTAAAATTAGATATAGACACAATCAGAATACACAAAAAAAAAACATAGAAACACAATATAGTATAATAAGACTAATATGTATTAAAAAGTTATATAAACTTTAGAAATATGCATTAGAAATAAGAGAAGATAAAATATAAATTGCAATTAAATAAAATAATAGAAAATAATACAAAAAAAAAAAGTACACACATATCAAAGCGATTTCAAATAAAAAGGAATCGAACATAAAAAAATAACCACATATAGTGAGCATAAATTCCATATATTCACCTTCCACGACACCTATGGCTATTACCGCTAGTGTTTCTACAGAAGATAATATAGGGCCACGTACACCACCAGATTCATCGAAGCTGATCAAACGGTATTGGTGGTGTGTTCAAGAACAAAATTCTCACATACAATCTAATAACATATCATGATACTCATACTTGTGTCTCGTAATAAGTGTATATCTGCTCACAACCTTACAATACAATTGACTCGAAATAAATTGTTATCTCTTAAACTTTGTTAACCTAAAGACTATACAGGTTTTACTTATGTAAGACAATTAAGCCTCCACTGTTAGAATAATGCCGCAAAACACAGTTTAGCTTTCAAAAGAAGAACTGTGAGTGACATATAGGTCTGATCCTAATTACTGTTGCAACATCACACATGAGTCCTCTTACAATCCAGCAAGCATGCTCACTCAATTTTTTGACGACTTCCGGCACCTTTTTATCAACTTATATGGACAGACTTATGGACAGCTGTTGATCTTTAAGAAATTGGACACAGTCTTGCTTGCATAGTGACTATCCCGGCCTTCCTCGGTCGATGAACGGAAAAGACTAGGCTATCGTTCATCAACTTAGCTTCGTTACAGACTTAACCAGTAACAGCTGCACCATAACTACGTACTGAAATTCCCACTGACTCTCGTTTTGTATTCCAACCATCGATGATCTAATAGTCAGAAATTGTCTTCACATATGCTTCAGAAAGACTGCTTAATTCTTAACGTATCACAGAGTAAGATCTATTCTATTATGTAAAAGAATGGGATAGTATAAAAAGAGGAAAACACACGTGTTAGCGGTTTATACTAGTCGCATGATATAAAACAAAGAATATAAACCATCATATAGTATTATTTAGTTTACCTAGACTATTGATATAGCAGTTACGGCGTTGTCCGCCGTCGTCACGAAATTGTTCAAGTAAGTTTCATTTCCTGCACATTATTTTCCCGATGAGTGAATGTGGTGGCCATTTAGGTTGCATTATTGAAAAAAGTATTATGGTTGTTTTATATATCGTCCATATCACTGTCTTTGAGACAGCGTGAATCAAATGCAGAATGATGTTCTTTTTAAAATATCAAAGTCCTTTTCATTTTTAACCTATAGTTTATTTGCTTGCATGTCTTAATTCTAGTTGGTATCACTCTTTTTCAATGTCATATATATCAATCAACGGTTTACATTCTCTAGCATACTGCACCAATGTGGGAACAAATGACTTGTTAAATTGTACACAAAGTTAAATACAGTGTTGTTTGGTAAAATGCGTGATGCTAGATTGTTGACACTGCTGAAATTTCGAGGCTTACGATTTACATATTTCAGGCTGGTGACAACTTTGTGCCTAATGTGTGTGTTTGTCATAACATTTAAGAATAGAATAATATTTCATGTGTCAGAAGAAATGAATGCAGAGCACAACGATTAATAACTATCTTCTACACACTAGCTCGGATTTGCAGTTCTGCAAGAACTTAGTGTTGATTAAAATTATTTTTCAAGCTCATCACTTGTTAGAAATATGGATACATGAAGCCGGCTTTGAAATTATATGTACATATTTGTAGTAGAACAAAGTAAAGACTATATATT
The DNA here is from genome assembly GCF_026571515.1 of Ruditapes philippinarum. Taxonomy (NCBI): domain Eukaryota; kingdom Metazoa; phylum Mollusca; class Bivalvia; order Venerida; family Veneridae; genus Ruditapes; species Ruditapes philippinarum. The sequence continues at coordinate 34,181 of NW_026858859.1, forward strand.
CTTACTTTATAAATGAATAAATCTACTACCATTAAATTTTCTCCTGTCATATGAACCCGTCAAACAGCCGTAATCCACGTTATATGGCAATGAATGATTCAAGCTAAGCTGTGGAGATGTGAATGATCACCGCTTCTCTTTATTAATAATCTACAAGTCTGTAAAATTTTGTATGTATATAATATAGCTAGTGGCTTACAGGAGTGTTCCATACCTCTTTAAAGAAAGACAATGTTTAGCCATACTATGGAACTTTATATAATCAATGGTGACTTTAATACCCATTTAATGGAATAATTTTAGCCCAGCTGATGATCCTGAGAGAAGTCCTGAACAACAAAGGTAGATGAAACAAGTGATGGAGTATGTTTATGATTTCCCCTAGATGATAGAGTCACTGACCCTGTAGTTGTATATATATACCACTATATATATAGTTATATAACATGGATATATATCCTGTCTCACTCTATTCATAACGTACAAAACATAGAAGATATATCAACTTCAATAATACAGAATGAAGTCATTCATCATATCTGAAAAGTCTATTTCACATTCTGTCATGCACTTACATACATTATCTACCTTTTTTTCTAACCTTTTCTTATTTACATTAATAAATTAAACTCTTCTCTAGAACTTTTTTTAAAATTATGTGAGATTTGAATTAGTTCCTGTTACTGAAATCGTTTGTGGAAAATGGAGGAAAAAAAACTAATCATCGGAAAATAAATTGTGCATGTTGAGAGGAAACCTGATTGTCAGGTAGTTCATAATCTAACTTTAATATTTAATATCTCTGGTATACGGTCCGTTGTATTTTCATTGTCATATTATGTAATTAAGAGATGTTTTGTTTTTTAAGAATCTTTATGAAAATGCCTTTTTTTCTCTAATCATGAAATCTTCTTGTAAAATAAGGATTTTAAGATGACATGATTTACCAGTCTGATTTTCAGGAAGTGTCAGAATATATTTACGAGTAAACTAAAAAAAAAATGTTAGTTTGCTGTGGTTGCATTATTGTAGATAGCTGATAATAGTGTTAAATCTCCTTATTTAAGGCTACCTGATGCAATAAAACAAAAATTTGGGTAAGTATAATGAAAAAGAAATTTAAAGAAAAATGTTGCTGTACTGTCTCTGTTATCATTACTTGTGCTACCTGCTTGTCATAATTTATAATTATACTACAGAATCATACTCTGACCATTTTTGCGACGGACGCGCCCTCAGGCGCGTTCAGAGCTAAGTCATCTACACATGGGATTTCGTTGGCTACACTCGCGCAATGTGTCCTAAACCAATTAACAGCCCAAGAAATAGTACATGAATTTGATCCTTCAAAACTCCCATACTTTGTCTGGATATCTTAATGTCTTCCATATTTAGCCTTTTCAATTTCAAATTAAGTTATCCAAGTTAAAATATGAACGTATATTATTGATAAAAACGTTGTAGTCCCGTAGTATTATTGCGCAATATGCAAATTACTGCTGAAACGATTTACCGCTGTCGAAAAAGTAGGACAGCAAATTATACTACAATAAAGGTGTAACCTCTGAGTTCCAAGACATTATTAGTAGGAAATAAATATTTCTACATTATACAAAACATTATTATTAACAAATCAAAAGTTTTTCGTGACTCTAGGATAACTCGCACATTAATAAAAGAAGAACTATTTTCGTGACTCATACCGCGGGTTTAGCTGAATATTCAGCAGTTATTAATATATTAGATACAGTACAATGGCTAGTATAAATATCTATTTTTGAAAATGCATGTAAGACACTTTACCGCCATGTAGTCTTTCATGGTAAGGAAGTTATAATATCAGTTCTACTTCCGATTCTTGTGGTTTGTTTACATATTTTACTAGGTCATGATATGAGTTAACCTTCGCTATTCTAAAAATAGATTCTGCTTCACCTGTTCTGATTTTTGGACAGGCGATTAGGAAGTACACATTAAACATGTAATTAATAAACCAGCGGATTGTAATGCAATACTTTTAGAAATGCTATACAATTGTAAGAAGCAAACAAGTTGAAAATGGAATTTAGTGTGAAGTTGAAAAGGACAACTAAACACTGTAGTGCTTAAGTGACATTTAAATTAAAATAAAAACGATGTGCTCTGGCCTCTACATCTTTACCTTGTAAATAAAAAAATCTAAGAAATACACTATTAATTGCTGATGATTTTAACCATTTTTTTTTAATGAGACATATCCAAGAGAAATAAAAATTCAAATGACTTATATTTTATTGTCTGTATGCCCACTATGATATAACACGAAGCAATTCTAAATAGCATTCTCAAATGTATAAATTGTATTATGTTTAAAGTTTATTTGCCTGGATTTATTCTAGAAATATTTCGTTGATAGTTTTTTTTCTATTTACATATCATTTCTTAGAATAAATCGATAAGGACACTGATTTACAAGTTTGACCAGAGTTTTTAGGCATAAATTTCATTCTGTATTTAAGTGCTTGAAAGTAGAAAATCTGAATTATATCAATTTGGGACACAAAATATATTGCTCTACAAATCTCGAACTTGTATGGAACAAATTTTCCCTGTTATATATTTTGTGTTTTGTTTTTGTTTTGTTTTTTTTTCTAAAAGAAGCCTTAATTAATGTCTCTCCGGTTGCATGTCCGTCGCATTCAGTGCTGCAGCACTTTGATTACATAAGCATTCATCGAAAAAGATTTTCATATAGATAGGTAAAACAATCAAGATTTTTCTAAACACATAATTAAATATACTCTGTAACCAAAATAATCTCTACGGGCGCAAACTTAAAACTTAATGTCTAATATCTAAAACATATATAAGATATTAGACATTAAGTTTTAGACGGAGAATCAACTGACATTGCTGTAGGAGATCTTGCAGTTTTCATTTTCTGTCATGTTTTTGTTTTCTTTGCTGTTGAGAAAAACCTTTCCAGTTTTTTTCCTCTATTAATCAAACATTGTGTGCTTAGGACATATTACATTTCAATGTTTGACCATTTCATTTTATTATAAACAAGATAGTTGTAGGAATTCTGGCTATCATAGAATATAACCGTCATGGTACACAGGATCAATTGTTTCTCTAAATATTATTAGATACATACAGGACCTAGTGGTGTGATAGTAGGTGTAATTTAAGATAACGTTCACAGAAGAAATTGATCTATATGTTTCGTTTAATCGTGTAATTAAATTGTGTACAAAAAGGAAATAATATTACATTTTTATGTCGTGTAATGAAAATGGTGAACAAACGAAATCGGTTTTCATTTTCAGTATACTTTGTTATTCGAGACAATTAATTATTTGGCATTTTATGATTAAAAAAGAAGAAAGGTCGGGATACAGAACCTTCAAAACCCTGTTTTGGTATCACTATCAAAAGAAAAACAAACACATGTATCAAACTGTGTAAAATTTGCCAAAGTATGTTCTAGACAATTAAACAATCAATTAATGAAACAATATCATAGTCTTTCAAATATTCACACACAGAATAGTCCATTTTCACAAACGTTCAGGAGTTCAACAACAACAAAACATTGACATTGTTGCCACAAAATGCAATTCTAATGTTCTGAGACAAGTTATAATTCACAAAAGCGATGTAGCAATAATATTTGTTATCTCCAATAAAGAAATTGTTAAGGAATCTGTCAAGACCTGTTCTGAAATAGTGTAAGTAAGAAATAGTCTAATATACAGATAACTGGATAAAAAGTGCTTAACATTTTTGAATTATTACAGTTATGGAACACTATTGACGGCTGATCAAATTGTATTCTAATTGGGAGACGGGGAAAAGATTAAAAACAATAATGATTGGAGCAGACCAAAGAAGCTACCAGATTAAACATTATACTTTTAATCGATAAATGACATTTTAAAGCTTCTTAAAATTGGCGTATATATTTTTTGTGAACCAATAATCACAGTGGTTACGTTTCTGTATATATTTTAGTTGATTTGTGATCTTTAGATTTAGAAGTTTTAGTTCTCTTTCTTCCTCTTTTAGTGGCATGTTTTATGTATATATCTAGGTCGTTCAGAAAGGAGTATGTATTGTATGTTAATGATGTAAACTGTTTTTGAAGAACACAGACACTTTTGAAGTTCTTATTTCATTAAGTAATGTATTAAAGAGAGCAATGTTTTATATAAAACAATATTAACTCTAACAAATACGTAAATTCATTTTTTTAGTTTACCATAAGCAATACTCTCCAATAATAGATGGACAGAATATCAAAATTTGTATACTCATTAAAAACGATCATAGAAATACACATGGTGAAAGCAATGTGAACGTGCATTTTTTTAATCATCTCTCAAAATTCTTTTCGATATTGATCAGTGCGGAAGCTCGAAAAAGAACCGGACAATCGAATGACGTAACAAGATTCATGAAAAGCGATTCTCAAGCTTCTATCAGTAGTATAGACAGCAGCTCCATGGATACAGCCCTTGGTACAAATACTACCACCAAGCGAACTGGGTATAGTATTTTATTTCCTTTTGCTTATACATATATTGATATCATAATTTTCTTTATGGTAATTTTTCAAGTCACGTGTTCATTTATACAAGATTTTGTGTGTGGGTGTGTGTGTGTGCGTGCGCGTGCGTGTGCGTGTGTGTGTGTTTGTCAGCAGAAGCAGAAATAATGGATCAGTTTAACTGTTTACATACTTATAATTTCAGATTTATCGCTATTCGGGAGACATATACACCTTTAAAAGCTAAAGTGAGACGCCTGAAACATTTTGTGGAGAACAATCGACAGCATATCTTCTATTTAGTCATCTTTTTTGGAATTTGTTTCGGACTCTTTGCCGAACGATTTTACTGTAGGTTTTAGCAAATAAGTTCATTTCATGTTCTCCCCATTTCGATTTTTTTTGGGACAGAGCCATGGAAATTTATTTTTCCATTCAAAACAATCTACAGTATGTATATAATCTACAACATCTATAACCATTAACTTCTTGCATTGAACGGGTAACATATTCTTATCAACAGAAAAAGTAAGATAGGATACACAATAACAATAAAACAATAAGTACTTTATAACAAAATTTTACGTTTAAGTTATTACGTTTTCATATACATGTACTGTTTTATTATTTTAGATTATACAGTAGAACGTGAACATAGTGGTTTACGTGCACTAATGAGTTACGGTATTAGTACAACACGTGGAGCAGCGGCTGCAATGTCTTTTTGTTACTCTCTCTTGTTACTCACCATGATCAGAAACAGCATCACGTTTCTCAGAGGAACTTTCCTTAACTTGTATGTACCGTTTGACTCGGTGGTGTCCTTCCATAAAGTTGTAGCTTGGGCTGCACTCTTCTTCACGGGTAACTTGTTTTTGTATATCAAAACTTTAACATCAAATATCTCAATTGCAGTCTGGAAAAGTCAATTACACAACATTCATATATCGTCAATATTGTTGTGTTATATATCAAGCTCCTATTAAAAACCCAAGTTTCTTTTCAGCCCATCACGGTTCGTGTTAACTTTCACACAATATACATTTCCACTAAAAATAAACGTTTTTTAACATGTGTCTATTGTAAACACTTTTTGTGTCAAACAATATCTCAAACAAAAGCCATACGTTTGTCCTTTATGCAAAGAATTCCATTTATTTTCAGCTTTGCACGTTGTTGGATATGGTTTCAACTTTTATCAACTTGCGACCCAGCCAACTAAATATTTCTGTATATTTGACACAGTTGTATTCAGGTACTGTAATATTTCTGTATATTTGACACAGTTGTATTCAGGTACTGTAATATTTGACACAGTTGTATTCAGGTACTGTATATTTGACACAGTTGTATTCAGGTACTGTAATATTTCTGTATATTTGACACAGTTGTATTCAGGTACTGTAATATTTCTGTATATTTGACACAGTTGTATTCAGGTACTGTAATATTCAGTTCGTCATAATTGAACATGCAAGTTCTTTAAAAAATCATAAAACGAAGAAATCCTTAGAAGTTTTGAAACATATTTTCTTTTCTTTTTCTTAAAAAGCAACTATTCTGTTATTACTTAAGGAAACATGGCCACTTACATGAAACGGATTTAATGCACGTATAATGATATGATCTCAGTTACGAGTTTTTTGGGTTTTTTTCTTTTATTGGCACAAAGTAAAATTTAACCTGTCTGCCATTTTAGCCCCCGTTTCTATTCGGTGTCTTTCTTATAAGCTTTGTTTTGATTCTATAATAATCATATGGTTATGGGTCAATGGAATGGAGTAAATATATAAATTCTATGTTAAAATAAGATTGTTATTAAAGAAAAATATTTAGATGTTACATCAATTAACACCAATAAACGAGTTTAGGGTTTAGAAATAGGATTGTAATATAGAAAGAGAGATATATATATTATGTAAGCTATGTAATTAAAATATCGTAGAATCAGAATATCAGCTTATATTATGCTGCTCAGGATACAGTTATACAGGATCCAAATACTTAGTTCATTGTTGGTGACTTGTTTTTTTAATGAAATATATATACATGTATGTTTATTTTCAAGCATATGATTGTCTTAGCAATATTTATTTTTGTATATGTAAATGGCCGAAAGCAAATGTTATCAGCATTACCTTTCATCACTTTACTTATTTAACATTGTATGATAGATGTTTCGTGTTTGTTATATAATTAACAGTTGTCCATGGACACACTCGTTCATGAAACACATGAAAATCCCAGTGTGATAAGCAAAATTCTTATTTTCATTGCTAATATGATCACCTCAACAGAAATATCAAATATTATGATACTTTCAAGCATGAGTATATTTCGGTCATGTGAACTTCAATACATTTGAACAGTTTGAACAGTTTATTGAAAATGCTGGGCCTCTTAGAGGCATCAGTCACATATACAATAATATATTTACCTTGTTCTACATTTCATCATTTCTTGAATTACAGAGCAGATATCTTACCTACATTTAATTTCTGGTTCTTCGGAAACGTGACAGGTAAGTTTTTATATGTTTATATTTTACCATATTTATATACATGATTATATAATATGTTTTATATGTTTATGTTTTAACAAATTTACATACATGATTATATAATAACAGTTTAAGTTATCGCTGTATTGTAATGTATATTTTGACAAACACCCAAACAGTTCATGCTTGTTTTGTATGAGAATGTGTTTTGAGATGCATTTACTGAAAAATATACTTTCAGGGTTTACTGGACTATTGTTAGTGATTGTAATATGTATTATCTATGTGTTTGCCACACAAACGGCCCGCAGATTGGTTTTTAATGCGTTCTGGCTATCTCACAAGGTAAATAACCAATTTAGTATTACGTAGTGCATGCGATTATGGTTATTTTCATATATTTTAAACTTTTATTTGTAGAAAATGGGATTGTTCTCTATTTGCTTTAAATTGAATATTTGAAGGGAGTTATAAATAATAATTTCAAGGCCGTCCTTCCATCTAGCGCTCTACAGTTTTAATGTGTTCCTCCTATTAAAAATGACAAGGTCTTATACACAAATACACAATGCCCTTTTTACAAATAACATTTATAGCAACAGATCATCATGTTTATAGAAAATCTATTATCTCATCATACAACTTAGAAATATTAAAGATATTAACATATTTTCTTTTGAAAGATACCGTTGTCCTTAAACAGAATGTTTATTCTTCATTGGATGGTTATATGATATAAGTTCGGCTGTATACCATGCATGTTTTAGCATGTACACAAAATATGACAACACAAACATATCTTAAGCAAAACCATTTTATCTTTGTAAGCAGCTGAATCTGTTCACACTTTGGATCGATGACTATGTACATCATTTGTACATCATTGGTCCCGCCTTTTTATACCTATCATTTTAAATGTCTATCATATTTCAGTTGGTTGCAATCCTATACGTCTTAACTATTCTACATGGAGCTTCAATGATCGTCCAGAAACCAATGTTCTACTTGTATTTCGTTGGTCCAGCAATTATATTTACGGTGGACAAGATGATTAGTTTGAGCAGGAAAAGAATGGAAATATCCATTGTGAGGGCTGAGAATCTTGCCTCTGGTACGAATTGTAAAATATTATATCTCAATGTTTATGTTAAAATAAAAAAATAATGAATATAATGTTAACAGATGAAATATATCTTTTATGAGACCTAAAAGCAAAGAGATTAATTTATCAAATATCTTTTATTTGTACAATTTTTAAATTTAAATTTCAATCAAGGTATTAGGCCCATGGGGACAACATATTTACAAAAGGCATCATATTATGCATACATGTATGAAGATATAAACTCATAAAGAAACCATCAGTTTTGTACATAAATATTTTAAACTTTATCATGTTGGACTGAATTCATCCGAAGAAAATCTGAATTCATCCGAAGAAAATCTGAATTCATCCGAAGAAAATATCAACATACTTTTACTGTATAAACATTGTACAACAACATGTGATAATCGCATACATGTGCCAGCACATTATAGTAAAATGCATGCTTGTCGTGTCTAAGCATATTTCGAAAAATTCTACGTGACTAAACTTCTCAAAAGATAAGTAAATAAGGAATCTCTGATATATCAGGATTTAGTGGTGTGTGTCACAATCGAGCACGTGATTACAGAACATTACACCATACACTGCACAGCAAGTAATGTCGTACTTACAATAGAGCAAGTTTGACTCGAATACGTGACTTTCTGTATTATGCCATGTATATGATACAATATTGGGGGCACATCCAAATTTGGGACATACATAATCTACGGCAGCGATAGGCGACACCTTCGCGATATATATCAAAATATATGTAAATTATAACTGAATTATGACTGCAATCAAAAGTTTGAAATACACCTATAAAAACGTATAAAAACGAGCTTTGCTAGAAACGTGAAGTCTGCTGTCCCATTTTCTTAAAGAAAAAAATCATTTATTCTTTGCTTACTATATTCAAAATTACATTTCTGTCGTAAAAAATCGATATTGCTAAGTAAATGTTTAGCAAGACAACATTATTTTTTGTGATTTGGATTATTGTCTTTATCCTTTTTGATATTTAACAATATAATATTATTGTTTCTTCGTATTGTAGATATAACTTTCATTGAATTTAAACGTCCCCCAAGATTTGAATATAAGTCAGGTCAGTGGGTGAGAATTGCCTGCCGTTCTCAAGGACAGAATGAGTATCATCCGTTCACGTTGACGTCTGCGCCACATGAAGATACCCTGTCTCTTCATATCAGAGCTGTTGGTCCGTGGACACATGCGTTCAGAAGTTCGTTTGATCAAGATTGTCTGAAAGAGTCACCATACCCTAAAGTAAGTGCGTTTATTTACTGTATAGGCGTATAATTGGTAACGGCAAGGCGACATTTCGTGAAGCTTTACAGTCCATCTTATGAAATTGTATAACGTAGTTTTATATTGTTAAAACACTTGAATATAAACAAAATTTTGATTACATATGTTCAATATATTGCTACACATCCAAATGTTTGTGCCAATACATTAAATTATAGTTTGACAAAGTTTTATTACATTATTTATTCAGTTATTCCTGGATGGACCATACGGTGCCGGCCAACAAGACTGGTATACCTATGATGTGTCAGTCCTCGTTGGAGCAGGTATAGGTGTCACACCGTATGCTTCCATACTCAAAGATTTCGTTCACATGGCAACCATCAAAAGTACATACAAAATTAGATGTCAAAAAGTAAGAAACTTTAATTTCCTTATACAGTGGTCAACAATTTATCTTGTACTCCACTACACTATTATACTGTATAAATAGATGTAATACACATACTTTATACTTATATCCATGAATTTTTGTCAATCTCTATTCTGTCATTTGTTGTAATAGCCCCCCCCCCCCTCAGTTGAACGCGCCTAAAAAAAGATTGATATTATTTTCATTGTTCAATATTTCGAATATAGAATGTAGTTACAACATTTTAAACTAAATTTCTATATTTCAGTTGTATTTCATATGGATAACAGGAAGTCAGCGACATTTTGAGTGGCTTTTGGACATTTTACAAGAAGTAGAAGCGATAGACCAGAAGGGCATTGTTTCAACTGATATCTTCATTACTCAATTCTTCCAGAACTTTGATCTTAGAACAGCTATGCTGGTATCTGTTTTACTTATATGGCCGATAAATCAGTTTACAAAGTATATATAGTCTGGCTATCTGTTACTATGATACTTTCATTACATTAAGTAACATTTACTATGTCTTTCATAAATCATAGTTTGCACTGTTTTAAAATTGTATCTTTTTGACAAGAACATGCAAATCTTGTAAAATATATAGTAAAGTCTATGATCTTGTTATGACACTGTTAACATTTGTTCTGATTTAAAGTATGATATAACGGTAAGTTTGTTTTTACTGAAATACATATATCATAAACGATCATCATTCGGTCAGATCTTTAGGTTTGTCAGTCGTGAAACGTTAAAATTCTATCACTCCAAAGGTTTCCAGGCTTTTTTTTAATTCAATGTCGTTGACATGCCTGCATTGATAAATCATAAGTTTCTGTTAAAGCTGATGATCCCGGGTAAATTAAGTCTAAAGGTTGAAGATATTTTATCTCATGACACAACGAATCTTAAAATGATTGGTTAACCGACAACTGTTTGTCACTTCACCTTGATTAAGCGGAGTATATTCTTTTTGGCTCCAAGTTTTAACTAAGATTGAATCCTAACCTTCGAGTCACTTATAATGGTACAGCTTACACCATCTGTTATATATCCAGACGCAGCACATAACTAAAACCTTCATGGTTTCTTTTCTTTACAGAAAAATTGATTACCTTTTCCAACAAATTATTGGTTCTGCCTTGCGACCTATTTTTGTAGTTAGAGCTTGGTGTATGGTGTTTCTATTACATGCAGTTCCAGATGCACATTTGAACTTGATATAAGTTGACCTAGATTTCGACATAATGCCTCCTTTCAACAAAAGTTATCAATATCATCAATCCTCTTTTATATCGAGGTTTTATACTCAAATGAGCGATATAGGGTCATTGTGGACCCCTTGTTTATCAATATCTTGTACGCGTTATTGTACAAGCTTCCCACAATATTACAGTATATCAAAATTAAGAACCCCCTGAATGGTGCCTCAGAACATTTGAGTACAGTTATTATACATTTTTCAAGAATGTTCTCCTTTCATCTGGGACATATAGTATCCTTTGTCGTAGCATGAAATTACATACTTTTATAAGCTTATCTCATACAGAAATTACTTGGTATATTCACAGGTAGATATTTAGATGAAAAATAACCTCATATTGTATTCCTTTCTCTTTCTCATGAATCTTTTATACTATGTTGTGTACCGTTTCCCTCGGTCGCAGCTATGAAAAAATAGTTGTACTCGAATGTTCTCAGAAACTATTCAGGGGGTACTCTGCGTCTTATCTCGTCAAAATTGGTTGGTAACAGCAAAGATATTGATAAAAACATACTGGAGTCGGGCAAAAAATGCATGTTCCGTGTTCTACATATCACGTGGTATTGCCACATTGTACAATCTATCGCTCTTAATAAAAGTATATGCCACCATTTAAATGCATTTTTATGAAATTAAAGATTCCTCACTATTTGTTACAATCATTTATATATGCACATGGTTGTACGTTTATTTTAGTATATATGCGAAGAACACTTCCAGAAAGTATCAGGTGGGCGTAGCGTTTTTACAAATCTAAAAGCCAGCACACATTTCGGGCGTCCGCACCTGGGAAGTATGTTTAAAACAGTTCACAGGACTCATCCTATGGTAAATATATATTCTGTTAAAAAACACCATACGTACGATGCAATCATGTATATATATTTATGTAAAGGTGTAAGACAGATGCTATTTTGTATTCAGGTTTTATCCTTGTTATAAATTTAATGTCAATATTCTGAGTATTATTCTCACATGGTCTTCAGACCAGGAGTTAGTATCGTACTTGTTTACAGCTGTGACGTTTAATTACAAGTGCAAAAAGAGTATGTTGTGCTTTTGCTTACTGTTGAGAGAACTCTTTTACAACTACCAAGCTCAGGTCTTAGATACCTTAAGTATTCAATTCAGCGAGACATCCTTAATCCTCGGTAACAATGAGGGATGTCATGTTTTAGATAGTCTTTTGATAATACCAGGCTATATACAACAGTTTAAATCTGACTGACATTTGGTATAATTCGACATATAATTATAGTCTAGTGACAAATGTAAATAATCTAAATTATATTCTTACACAGACAGGTTGAAGTATTATTAAATCATAAACATGTTGGATTACAATTAAATACAAACAGTTGCATTTTTATCAAATAATATTTCAGGTAAGAAAAGTGGGCGTATTTTCCTGTGGTCCTCCAGGAGTAACCAAGAGTGTTGAAAGGGCGTGTGTGGAGGCCAGTAGAACGACCAAAGCTCTTTTTGAACATCATTTTGAAAATTTCTAAACTATTTTGACAAGAATTGTCACTTGCAAACATATGATTTATTTCGTGAGAGGGCAAGTTTGCTAGTAACTTGAAAAAAAAACAAAAACGCTTTTTAGAGTTTAGCAAACAGAAATTTATTATGTGTTAATTTGTGATGATATGAATAATTAATTTCTCTTGTTCAATTTCTTATGACAATTATATGGCAACTTAAGCAAACATTAAGTATGTAAGATAGAAATGTATCGATGTATGGTCATTAATGAATTTATAAATGTTTACTGCATATATATCTATTATACCGTTTCTTTACACGTAGAAGGCTTGATTTAAGACTTACTAAACCATATTTCTAGTGAAGTTTATCTAATGTATAATAGTATAACAATTTAACAACATATATATCATTGAATTTATCTTGATGACAACATATTTAGTTTTGCGCTTTAAACTTCTAGTATTTCTATCACTGTCTTATTACATAACTGCAATAAAAAATATCATACATGCATAATTGTTTCCCTTTTAAATTATATGTAAGTTAATGATTCATTTACTGGGTTATTTTAGCGCCCGCTACAAGGACAGTTGATTCTAGTGGTGGGTTATTATAGCGACGATTAATTCTATTGTTGGGTTATTTTGATCGCTGATTCTGCTGTTTAGTTATTACATTGTTTCGTTTATTACATCTACTGGTATGTTTTTATAACGACCTTTGATTCTACTGATTGGTTGTTTTAGCGACCGTTGAATCTATTGGTTCGGTTATTGTATCGGCCGTTGATTCCACTGTTGGGTCATTGTAGGGACCGTTGATTCTACTGTTTGGTTGTTGTAGCGACTGCGTTGCTTCTACTTTTGGATTATTAAAGCGGCCGTTGAATCTGCTTGTTTGTTGTCAGGGCGCCATAGATTCTTCTGGTTGTTTGTTGTAGCGACCGTTGATTATAGTGCTGTGTTATTGAAGTGACCAGTGACTCTACTAGCGGGTTATTACAGTGGACGATTATTTTCTTGTTCTGTTGTTCTACTGGTTAGATATTTTTGCGACCGTTGATTCTACTGGTATGATATTATAGCGACCGTTGAATCTATTACTGAGTTAGTTATCATAGCTACAGCTTATTTAACTCTTTGGTCCTAACAGTGATCGTTGTTTCCACCAGTGGTTTATTGTAACGACAGTTGATTCTACTGTTTGTTTATTGTAACGACCGTTGATTCTACTGTTTGTTTATTGTAGCGACCGTTGATTCCACTGTTTGTTTATTGTAACGACCGTTGATTCTACTGTTTGTTTATTATAACGACCGTTGATTCCACTGTTTGTTTATTATAACGACCGTTGATTCCACTGTTTGTTTATTGAAACGACCGTTGATTCTACTGTTTGTTTATTATAACGACCGTTGATTCCACTGTTTGTTTATTGTAACGACCGTTGATTCCACTGTTTGTTTATTGTAACGACCGTTGATTCTACTGTTTGTTTATTGTAACGACCGTTGATTCTACTGTTTGTTTATTGTAACGACCGTTGAGTCCACTGTTTTTTTTATTGTAACGACCGTTGAGTCCACTGCTTTTTTATTGTAACGACCGTTGATTCCACTGTTTGTTTATTATAACGGCCGTTGATTCCACTGTTTGTTTATTGTAACGACCGTTGATTCCACTGTTTGTTTATTGTAACGACCGTTGATTCTACTGTTTGTTTATTGTAACGTCCGTTGATTCCACTGTTTGTTTATTGTAGCGACCGTTGATTCCACTGTTTGTTTATTGTAGCGACCGTTGATTCCACTGTTTGTTGATTGTAGCGACCGTTGATTCCACTGTTTGTTTATTGTAGCGACCGTTGATTCCACTGTTTGTTTATTGTAGCGACCGTTGATTCCACTGTTTGTTTATCGTAGCGACCGCGCTGATTCTACTGTTTGTTTATTGTAGCGACCGTTGATTAAACGGTAGCAACCTTTGTCTGATTCTGTTGTTGGGTCATTGCAGTGACCTTCGATCCTACCGTTGGCTTATTGTAGCCACCATTGATTCTACTAGTGGTTGATTCTTTTGGTAACTTGTTGCAATTATCAATCCTCACGCTCGACTTTTAACAAGTACACATTTTGTTTTGTTTCACAGTCAATTTCTTTATTGTTCAGTTGAGCATATATCATATACATTTGTTTCACTGTGACTTCATGACCACTGGAGACATTTTGAAATGCACATCCGGTCGGTTGCCTCTTTGTAAAGGAAAAACCCCAACTATGTATATGACGTGTATTTATATTTTCCGCAACAATACCGCTTATGAAAACATCCTCCATGCGAAAAAGTTTTGTGTGCACAGCCGATCTGTATAAGTCAGATAAAATAGATGATGAAAATCCGTAAGCTGTACCTGAACAATAGGTCGGATAAAAATGATCAGAAAATTCATCCTTCGATACATACCATTTTGAAAATTGATCTCTAATTGGTGGTGCTTTCTCAAACACATGACAGAGAAAGAAACGCTCCTCTTGACGTTGTATGAATTCTTGCACGGTGTTTTGAACATTAATATACATGTCATCGTCCGACTTCAAATAAAATTTAGAATTTGAACAGTAATCAGTTAGCCACTGAAGCATTGATATTGATTTTAGAGTTAAAACTTTATAATCGTCGATTAATTCAACCTGGATAATATCGTTGTAAAGTTCCGCTTCTTTTCTCACTTGTTCATTCACACTTATATCTTTACTTAAACCAACATGAAATAATACTAACACGTTCATTTTTCGTTGTTCAGATGCCCACGTATTCCTAATTGCATTTCTTCGTATAAAATTGTCTATTTTACTAACGACAATCACAATCAGATTCCATTGTTCAGTCTCATTAAAGAGCTTCCGTTCACAGACAGTGTAATTGTTCACTGTAAAACTGAAGATTGGACCATTTTTGTCTTGGCTAACATTGTTGGGTTTTCTGAATGAGCTTTTTGTCCGTGTCCCTTTCAACTGGTTTTCTGTGCGTGAAATTCCTTGTATTCTACCCCGGACAGTTGCTTCATCTGAAGAAACAATTAAGTAAATGTTGAAACACCTGTACATTGTACACACCAAGTGTACACGTGGAAAAATCAATACAAAGGGGTTTTATTTTTAACATGACATAGCATAACATATTCTTTATTTGGCATAAAAATGACTAATACACATTTATAGCCAATACAAGAAGCGACAAAACCTTTAAGGTTATGGAGGACAATTTAAAAACAGCTTTTATTTTTAGACTTTAGCCTCCACAATAATCCTTGTATGAAAATTACCCAATTAAATACTTATTTATGTACCATAGTTATTGTTTCAAACAAGAAGTTTTCTACAAACCTTATCCGTATACCATCAACGAGTGAAGATGAATTTATACCTCACAGGGAAGCATAAAAATATACTGATAAAATTACCTGTTAGCAAGGTCCTTCTAGATGTGTCTCGATAAAACCACCTGACATAGAAGTCCTACTAGAAGTTTCATAATAATACCACCTGACAGTGACGTCCTGCAAGATGTTTTACAATAAAATTACCTGACATAAAAGTTCTGTTAGATGTTTCATGATAATACCACCGGATAGTGACGTCCTACTGACATAAAATTACCTGACACTGACGTCCTTCTAGATGTTTCATGACAAAATTATCCGACACTGACGTCATACTAGATGTTTCATTATAAAATGACCTGACATTGACATCCTACTAGATGTTTAATAATAAATTACGTGACAATGACGTCCTACATGATGTTTCATTATAAAATTACCTGACAGGGTCGTCCTACTAGATGTTTCATGGTAAAATTACCTGACATTGACATCCTACTAGATGTTTAATAATAAATTACGTGACAATGACGTCCTACTTGATGTTTAATGATAATTTTACCTGACGTTGACATCCTACTAGATGTTTAACGATACAATTACCTGACATTGACGTCCTACTAGATGTTTTATGACAAAATTACCTGACAGAGTCGTCCTACTAGATGTTTCTTGATAAAATTACCTGACATTGACGTCCTACTAGATGTTTCTTGATAAAATTACCTGGCAGGGTCGTCCTACTAGATGTTTCATGATAAAATTACCTGACATTGACATCCTAGTAGGATGTTTCATGATAAAATTACCTGGCAGGGTCGTCCTACTAGATGTTTCATGATAAAATTACCTGACATTGACGTCCTACTAGATGTTTCATTATAAAATTACCTGGCAGGGTCGTCCTACTAGATGTTTCATGGTAAAATTACCTGACACTGACATCCTACTAGCTGTTTAATAATAAATTACGTGACAATGACGTCCTACTTGATGTTTCATTATAAAATTACCTGGCAGGGTCGTCCTACTAGATGTTTCATGGTAAAATTACCTGACATTGACATCCTTCTAGATGTTTAATAATAAATTACGTGACAATGACGTCCTACTTGATGTTTAATGATAAAATTACCAGACGTTGACATCCTACTAGATGTTTCTTGATAAAATTACCTGACAATGACGTCCTACTAGATGTTTCTTGATAAAATTACCTGACATTGACGTCCTACTAGATGTTTCATGATAAAATTACCTGACATTGACGTCCTACTAGATGTTTCATGATACAATTACCTGACATTGACGTCCTACTTGATGTTTAATGATAAAATTACCTGACGTTGACATCCTACTAGATGTTTAATGATAAAATTACCTGACATTGACGTCCTACTAGATGTTTCATGATAAATTTACCTGACATTGACGTCCTACTTGATGTTTAATGATAAAATTACCTGACGTTGACATCCTACTAGATGTTTAATGATAAAATTACCTGACAGTGACATCCTACTAGATGTTTCATGATAAAATTACCTGACATTGACGTCCTACTAGATGTTTCTTGATAAAATTACCTGACGGTGACATCCTACTAGATGTTTCATGATAAATTTACCTGACAATGACGTCCTACTAGACGTTTAATAATAACATTTCCTGACATTGACATCCTACTAGAGGTTTAATGAATAAAATTACCTGACAGTGACATCCTACTAGATGTTTCATGGTAAAAATACCTGACAGTGACGTCCTACTACATGTTTCATTATAAAATTACCTGGCAGGGTCGTCCTACTAGATGTTTCATGGTAAAATTACCTGACACTGACATCCTACTAGATGTTTCATGATAAAATTACCTGACAGAGACGTCTTACTATATGTTTCTTGATAAAATTACCTGACAGTGACGTCCTACTAGATGTTTCATGATAAAATTACCTGACAGAGACGTCTTACTAGATGTTTCTTGATAAAATTACCTGACAGGTCCTACTAGATGTTTTATGATAAAATTACCTAACAGTGACATCCTACTTGATGTTTCATGATAAAATTACCTGACAGTGACGTCCTACTAGATGTTTCATGATAAAATTACCTGACAGTGACATCCTACTAGATGTTTCATGATAAAATTACCTGACAGTGACGTCCTACTAGATGTTTCTTGATAAAATTACCTGGCAGAGTCGTCCTACTAGATCTTTCTTGATAAAATTACCTGACAGTGACATCCTACTAGATGTTTCATGATAAAATTACCTGACAGAGACGTTTTACTATATGTTTCTTAATAAAATTACCTGACAGTGACGTCCTACTAGATGTTTCATGATAAAATTACCTGTCAGTGACGTCCTACTAGATGTTTAATGATAAAATTACCTGACAGTGACGTCCTACTAGATGTTTCTTCCTCAGGTTTGAGGACAATAAACTGTTCTGTCTGATTATCTTCTAATGGGATATTTTGCAAAGTGTAAAACAGCAGATTCACAGCCGCACATGTGCACAGAAGTAATAAAACAAAACTCAAATTTGCAATTCTCATCTGAAATAAAGAGATAAAAATAGAATTTGCAAGTTGACTTCTGCAGTAGTTAAAGGATACAAAAGCCTAAAATGTAATCCTAACAGATCAACTGCGTCACTTAACACATAAAGATATGCAAAAGCATGAAGAAATACATTAGTGCATGGACATGGAATTAATTTAAGAATAGTATTTTGCGCTATTCTTAGTCCGATTTTAGCTTTAAGTGTTTAAACACATTTCGCTTTTCACATTTGGAAAAACGGAGTGAACGAAATGATCTGAAATTTTGCACTTAAGCCCAGACCATCATCAAATGGTACATAACTGTAAAAAATACTTCCAGTGCCATCATGTTAAAAAACAACAACAATAGCTTTCGCAGAAATGGCGGGTCCATCGCTGCGGCTGTGGACCATTCGTCGTAAATATGGCTTTCAGTTCGTTTTTCGCTGTAACCGGTAAGTTTAATACCGAGTTTTACTTTATATTTTAACGTTTTACTGGCAACACCTAGTTTAAGGTCTTCAGCGTACCTGTTACAATGACATGACGTTAACATTTTTTTGTCAATTATTGCCGCATCATATGAAAAACAAAAATGTTAAAGAGCGGCTTATAAAGTTCCTTGCCATTCATGTAAACACTGCTGTTCAGTTTGGCGAGGGGACGCCACTTGTAAAACAGGATTTTTTTCTGTAGAAAACTAAAGCTAGTGAAACAATGAAATCTAATTAATCACTCTCTAGTCCGCTTCTAGGTTCCAGGCAGTACCGGCCTTAGGGGTAGACAACTTAATCATTACGCCACCACTGCCCCTAAATCATTGCAACAGGTGTACGGGAGCAAACAATAATCTCATATTTGTTTCCTTACGTTAGTTAGGAACACCTGTTAGAGAACAGGGAAAGTAAGTACATCCTAATAGCGAGTTCAGGATAATTCCTACAGGAATTCTCTGTTACACGATGATTAAACAAAACTGGCATTTAGCACGTGTAAATCGTATCTACTGATTTGTATCTTGATATGTGGAATTTGCTGTACGCATTTTGTTAGAGGCGTTCGAGGCGTAATTAAATTATTCCGTCAGGTTATGTGAATTAAACTTTCAACTGGAATTTAAGGATGACGTATATCTCTCTTCGGCTGTTAATTATTACATTTAACTCGTGTTGTTTCTAATTAAAAATAAAACGAGTTATAAATTAAAAATTTAGCATAAATGTGCAAATATGAAATACTTATTAATGAAATATTGAGAAATATTGATGAAATAAAACGCGTATTTTCTTTTTCCGTATTTTCACTGTAAAAAAATATTTTTTTTCCACTGCAGTGAAACATATTTTCCGTATTTTCACTGGTGCATGTCGGACTACTTTCTTCTAATTCTGCAAAAATTAAGGAAAATTCTTTCAAATTGTAATGTCAAAATAGAAGAAATGTATATATAATAAACAGAAAATTCATTTTTTTCTATAAATACAGGATATACTTTCATCTTGTGGTATGAAAATGATCACATTTCACTCGTGACTACCGCCACTCATGAAATATTTATTTTCATACCACTCGATGAAAATAAATGCTGTATTTAGAGAAAAAACTTGAATATCCTCTATTTCCGTGACAACAATAAAACAGCCATTCAAGTTGGTATGTAGTGTATTTGCTGTCACTCTGACTTTTTATTCAAATATAAATTTACAATAAAGTGAAACAGATATTAATTTCGTAAAGGTAAAGTGCATAGCTGTGGTGTACTTCTCCGTAATGAGGTGTGTAGTACACATTGACAGCCAGTAAATAAATAAATAAATAAATATCATGAAGTTGAGTGAAAATGGCAATGCTGAGAATGGCCTATTGAGCTAACCGGACGGCTAGAGGGAGTTCGAATCTTATTGAAACCTTATATACTTTTAACGAGGATTGACGAGGATTCGTAAAATTCCCATGATCTTAATTAATGCTAGGCTACCGGGTCAGATTAAAGTACAGAAAATCATATTTTACACCAAATGTGTTAACGAAGCTCGTGAAAAGCGCTCCCTTGTCAAACAAACGAATCTTTCCTTATTTCAGCAAATAATTTTTGCTTGATATTTTTTCTTAAGTGTTTTACATGTTTTTATTGCATTTCGTATCTACATATTTTGAAGGTTACGCGTGGTATTTTCACACACTGAATGATGAAGCGAGGAATGTTACCACATACCCACGAGGGCAGCTACTGATCGAAGATAATAGTGATAAATAAAACGGCAATCAGCCACAAGATATATTATATCTATCGTAAACAGATATTTACAGACAAATATTTATATACACAGACGTGTGTAATTAAATAAAGGAGAGGAGTGTGGAAATCATCAGTACTACAGCAGCTTGATGAGCATTTATACATCATAATTATCAACGAGATATCTTGGTAGAAAGTTTCTAATTCTTACCTTGTAACCATGGGTATCTCTTAAAATAAGAAAGTAGCAGTTCGAACAACATACGTTTAATAGATATAAACACTTCTTGTTTTATACATGTACGTACACAGTTCAAAGACATCAAACGGTCTGTACAATTAATAACAGTTTAGACATATAGTAGGTAAAGTAATAACATACCGTTGTGTTATGGGTGTTTATCCACATCAAACATAATTCCAGAAAAAAATGTTCTGATTTCCTGTTATTTAAATACTAGAGCAAATCTTTGTGTTTGTGACCGCGGTGTGTAGAAGCTACGTAGACAGGTGGTAATATGATACTGTATAGCAAGCGGGAGCTTATCAGTTATATCGTACTCGTTTCAGCATCGTACGTACATATGATACATTTTAACAGAGACATAGATAACATCTACATCTCTGATTTTAAGTGTGCTTGAAAACAGGACTGCAGTCGGTGCTACTATTGCGGGTGTAAAACTTGTTAAAATCAAGATAAGATATTTTCTAGTGATTCCCATCATTTTTATGAAACAGTTTCCACTTGGCTACATTTTTAGTTTTCTTACCTCGTTATAATATATTAAAAGTTCTAGGTAAATAGAACAGGTTCTATATGTTAAGTGGTGTTTA
Source organism: Ruditapes philippinarum (assembly GCF_026571515.1). Lineage (NCBI taxonomy): Eukaryota > Metazoa > Mollusca > Bivalvia > Venerida > Veneridae > Ruditapes > Ruditapes philippinarum. Next base: position 55,746 of record NW_026858859.1, read on the forward strand.
ATTTTTTAAAACCAGCACCATGCATATCAGTGAACACAACACTTTGCAAAATATTAGCCGAAATGCGAAAACGACTTAAAACTACAAGGCAAGTAAATTAAACAAGAGGGTCGTAGTGGCCCTTAATCACCTGAGTTTGCCTGGGTTCCAGTCTGATATTTTTTTATGTGATTCTGTTCTTTGATATTATCAAAACACGATCGAGTATGAAATAGCGCGTATGTTATGAATAAGCAAAAAATATCAACACCTGAATCCCAGGCTACACCCGAGTATATGATACACATGAACACCTTGTGCTTAGGTGAGCAGAAAAGTGAATTAACACATTATGCATTACACTTATTTCCAAGAAATTGTTTACTATGCATGATCATTCGCGAGAATGACGACCTAGCTATAGACATGATGATTGCAGTAAATCATTTGTATACAAGTGTCATGAACGACGTCGGTATTGGACGCTGTATGATTACCGTGGAAAATTAAATAATATTAGTGTTTGCGAAAAATTCAGTTCAAACTTCAAAAGTTGAGAATTTTTTTTACCGTTGCAAAGATTTTCTACTAATTCAGTTTATTTGACCAATTAATGAAAATAAATTCAAATGAGATTTGTCAAAAAGCATCGTTATCATTAAAAACCCAAACAAACCACGAATGCTTACACTACAATTACAGTGACATAGAACACGTAGTAGCTATAGTGTTTTGGGACAATACTAACTCTGAAAATGATCCTAAAGTTTACTGGCAGATATTCTCAGTTTCAGTTTATGTTGAAAATATTTTGAGTGCCTGAAATGCACCATTTTACACCATCATTTTCTATTTTTAGGAGGTGCCCGTACTCCGCATTCTGTATGGGAGACCACTCTCTTGTCGTCCCGTCGTCAACTATAACTGGTTTTCCACCTATGTTATCAACTATTTAATGCATACGCTGATGGCCACAGGCACGAGTATCGGACTTTGGAAGAAAATATGACCACATTGATAAAAAGCCTCTGTGTTCATCTTAAATGTGTCAAAAACCAAAAAAAGTTAAATTTGAGCCCCCTTAAAAATATACTATATGTTAAGATTAACTTAACTTATAGTATATTTTTAAGGGGACTCATATTTCTTTTTTTCTGATGGCGGCATAAACATATGGAATATATTAATATAGGTTTTATTATAAGTCCTTATCAGTATTTTGCTCTATAGCATCGAATGTAATGATGGATAAAGAATACACGGATCACAACATGCATTTTGACAACAATTCCCTTCATCTGCTACCGATTGCCAAAATATTGATCCATGTGTATGGTACAGATTAAGAATTCGGATTGTACAGTGTTTTGATCTTATTTTCAGTCATTTTTCTTTATCCTCGCGTTGAATGTTTGACACACCCCAACCAACGACAACAAAGAATTCTCAGAAAAAGACTGCATCAAATGACAATGCAGGAATGGGTAACAGGAATAGCATTTCATTCATTGTTTTACAACAATAGTTAATATTTAACAAAATAACTCAAAATTATAAAACCGTTCAATATATCGACCTCATAAGGGAGTTAAAACAACATGACTTGTGTTCCCGGAAACCAGCGTATTATTTTAACCGATGAACATTCCGGTGAACCACGAGGTTGGTCCTCCTTGGGATCGGACGGACAAGGGTTAATAGATTAACTGTTGGTAAAGATATTTTAACTACATGTAAGTTCGTCTCATCTAAAGACATGTGGGTTTGTGTCCTACATTCCAGTTAAACATCCGAAATTAAAGATTGATATTCATCTACGCAAATCATGTTCACACTTATATACATGTTCTAGTACTTAAAAGATATTGCTATTCATTTTAGGTGGCTTATTTTTATAAATACTAGTCTTGTAGTTAAACCAGAGACATAGATAACACTCGTGCCTATCAAAAAGTAAAAAATTAGGCATTTTGTAGCAAATAAAACCTAATGGACGTACAATTTATCCTTTAATATTATATACCATTTGAAAGGTAAATCTTTTATCTATTGCTGCATGTTAAAATATTGGTAACTTTCCATACCTTTCACTTAGATAAACATGGCAGAACATACCCACTGAGCCAGTTTTTTATTGTCATATGAATAGTTTTGTAATAAAAATTATTATATAGTGGTTCTCTTTGAAAAATGATGTAACATTTATTTAAATGGGAACTGTAAATATTTTTACCTGCAGCCATAGACAAATGCATAAGCTTTCAGAAAATGTATTATTTTACTGATTTTGATATCTGGCTAATAAGTTTTACCTGCTACAAGTTTTACGTTTAGCAGGCACGCGTGATATTTTAACTGGATAGGAAGTTGCCCATCCCTGTTATCTATGTCTCTGTTATCTATGTCTCTGGTACAGCATGTTAGTGTCATATATGGTTTCTTTCAGTATTTTCTTTATATAACAAATGGAAATGAGATGTCAATCATAAACTCCGAGTTGTAAAAATATATTGTATAAATCTTAATCAGAAATGAAAGATGATGATAATCATTTAGTTGGTTATAAATGATTTAATTCTCTAAAAAAAGCTTCATATATGCTTACAAGGAACTCCTTATACAAGAAATTTTGCGTGTCCAGAGAGTTGGCTATATTAAACAGAGAAATTATTATTTTGCTTATATAATTATCCGTGACATAGTTATAACTAACGTCGTTCAGTTAAAACCACTTGCCCCTCATCGTTGAGGGTTTGAGTACCGCCAGGCACTTTGAATTATTTCATGTAATGAATCTATCCGGCTACATGTAGCTTGCGTCTACTCAGATCGATGCCTTTTCGAACCTGAAATAATGCATCGAGGGGCATCGGAGGTCAATCTCTACCAGTAAAGCTGGAAAGTTGCCATACAGCGTCGGTGCGACGTAAAACCAAACCGATGGAAAAAACAAGAGGGTAAGGATGGCCCTTAATCGCTCACCTAATAAGATGATTCAACAATATTGAAATATTAAGAAATTGGTAGAAACATCAATTTTACAATTTTTAGTGTGCAGGGGTTGGTGTATTAAAACAATAAATTCGTTGAATCTTTGTATCTTTCACATTATTATACGTAATGGACTCTTCACAAAGTATCTTTACACTAAACAAAACTTCTAATTGGTTCTTATTTTTAGCTCTAGCGGCAATCTTGATCAGCAGACCGTAACCATCCAAAGACCCTTTACGTATAGTTTCAAAATCGACCAAATACATGTTTGTTTGTTTGTTTGTTTCATTTTACGCCTTTTCCCAACAGTATTTCAGTCATATAGGCGGGTAGTTTCCTAACCATCGTTCCTGGAGAGTTACACCAGTACTAGACTACCTTCCTCCGCGCTAAACAAATACATGTAGTTAAGAGAATGTTGTTTCAAGGATTTTCTATTTTTAGCTCTTCATTCTCATTTTTTTTATCTGTTCAGCAAACTATAACCATTGAGCAGTTTTATAGAAAACTATCCAAGGATCATTCCTGTATAGTTTCATCACTTGTTTGGTAAATCAAATACCCCTGGCCTAGATTCTTGTCAGTAACAAAGTCAATGAATAAAGGCTGTAAGAGCAAATGTGTAAGAATCTTTTTTTAGCACCATAACCTTGACCCCACTGATCCCTAACTCCTATAAAAGCGGGAGAAACACCAAAGTTATGATCCTACAAAGTATATGAAAGACATCTGTCAACCAATGAGATTGTATGTGCAAAAGTGTAAAAATATTTTTCTTTTTTGGCACTGGTGATTTTGACCTCGACCCAAATGCCCCTAACTTGACCCAAAGGTAGGGGATCACAATCATGTCCCTATTAAAACAGCAGTGCATCCAAATATAAAGTTTAAAGTCCCTTGGCCAATGCATTTTGATTCAATAGCTTATTTTGTTATTACAATTACCTGTAACTTTGATCATTTGACCTGAAAATGGTTGTGCTGGTTTAACCTTTCAAGGTAAATCCACTTATGATGTGTCAATGTTATGTTACAATTGATGTTGGTAACCATAAACTAAAAGGATAACCAAGCCCACATTGATTGAAGAGTGGGTATAACAATACCTCCTTTCTTTTGAACTTTCAGAATAAGTACATGTACATTAACATTATTGCCTAATAAAACTAATAGCATTTAAATGGTGTTAGTAAAAATCATTCATCCTTGTGTATACTGTTACCTCTCTATCATAATAATGAGAGAGAGACACACATAAACTAAATTGTATTACTAACACTTCAACACTGTAACAAGGAGAACGGAATGTCGACACAACCATTTATTTTCATATATGCTTTATTTTTTTTTTAGTTACATTAAATTTAAAAACATCATTGTCAAGTAAAATGCAACATACATATTGTACATATTTTTCTTCATCATGTAACAATATTTGTTACTATCAACATTTCATTTGGCAAACACAATGAAAATAACAAGAACTGTCGGAGGACAGTATTGGCTCGACTATTCAAAAAGTTGTCACAAAGGTGTTTTATTGAGTATAATAATGCTAATTACCTATGAATACATAAAATTGACCGAAAAGGTACAAAGGCTTGTTATTAGGATGTTTTATCAAGTAAATCACTGCTTTATTATTATGAATGCATAAAAATGTCCCAAAAAAGGCACAAACTCTTCAGTAGTTATGGAGATAACATAAACTTTACCATGAATCTCTAAGTTGCAAAAGGGGAGAAAAATCAGCCTAAATGCAAGATAGAATTATGGATCTTGGTCAGTGACCTATAATTATGATTCTAAATGCATATGTGAAGTTTTAAATAAATATCTTTAATAGTTATTGAGATATGTAAAACTTGCATGTAAACATTAATCAAGAGACTAAGTAGAAAAGGGGAGATGAATCAGCCTAAATGCGAGTAGAGTTATGGAACTTGGTCAGTGACATACAATTATGACTCTCCAATTATGACCCTAAGTACATGTGTAAAGTTTCAAGTAAATATCTTTGAAGACCTTTAACCTTTAAGTTGGGCTTTAACCAAAATTTCTAAGTTTCAAAGGGGCAAATAATTCTGCAAATATTACAGGCAGAGTTATGCAATTTTGCAAACTGATGTACATTGTTACTATAAAAAAGTATTGTAAATTTCAATTGAATATCTCAAGCAATAATTGAGATATTTGACTTTACAAAAAAACTTTAACCAAAATTTCTAATTAAAAAGGGGCATAATTCTGTAAATAGGCAGAGTTATCCAACTTGTCAATCTGATGTACATTGTTACTATAAATAAGTATTGTAAATTTCAACTGAATATCTCAAGCAAAAATTGAGATATTTGACTTTACAAAAAACTTTAACAAAATTTCTAAGTTAAAAAGAGGCATAATTCTGTCAATATTGTAGGCAGAGTTATCCAACTTGTCAAACTGATGTACATTGTTACTATAAATAAGTATTGTAAGTTTCAATTGAATATCTCAAGTAATAATTGAGATATTTGAATTTACAAAAAACTTTAACCAACGCAGACGCCGACGCCGGGGCGACTACAATAGCTCTCATATTCTTCGAATAGTTGAGCTAAAAATGCATAATCATTTATGAAAATCTGTACTAGCATCAACTGACACAGATGGTTCAAAATCAGGCAAAATTGATGCCACTTTTTGACGTAATTCTGCTCGCCTTCTTTCTCGCAACTTTTCTTTTTCTATTTCTTCAGGGAGTGTTCTCCATGCATGTAAATATCTTTTTAACAACAATCTAAAATATAGGAAAACAGACACAGTTTACAGCATTGTTACATACAGAAGACTAAAAACTGATGTTAAATATCTTGGCACTGGACTTTGAAGTTTATGAGTAGTACATTTTTAATATATATAAGTACACATGTATCATATAAGTATATGTAAACTAAGTGACCCCTAGGATGGGGCTAATCTCTACCCCAAGCTTATGCTTACATAACTTTTATAAAGATCCACTAAGCATTGCTACATAGCAAATATTCAAAGCTCTGGGTAATGTAGTTTCAAACAAAAAGTGTTTTGAACATTTTAAATATCAGTTTGTTGAAGTCCACAAGGCAACACCACATGCCAAATGTAAGGTCTGGGCATTTTAGTTTCTCACAATAAGATTTAAATGTGTTTCGTTAAATAAGTCTATATTACCTGATGGACCCCTGGGCGGGGCCAATATGAACCATAAGGACATTTATATCAGATTTGTTGAGGTCAACTAGGTAATGCTACATGCCAAATATATTACCTCAGGGCATTGTAGTTTAAAACAAAAAGACTCTATGTGATTTCCTATAAAAGTCTATACACATTAAACCCCCTAGGTGGGACCAATATTGACCCAAGGGGCATGATAAATATCTGACTGTAGAGGTCTACAAGGCAATACTACATGCAAAATATCATATGGACAAAAATGTGACCTATGTGAGCTTGACTTTGGTAGCAGGGACCTGGATTATGTGCACAATAAGCCTCATTTGTGCCAAGTTACATTAAAATCACCCGATGAATGTAGAAGTTTGCCTGCCAACAAGCAATGACCTCTCAGTGTTACCTTAATCTTAAACCTAGAGATCTGGTTCATACACATGACACTGCTTATTATAGTGGTGAACATTTTTATGAAGTTTCATTAGAATCCAACCATGCGTAAAGGAGAAATGCTCTGGACAAAATTTCTATATTTTATCATCTTTAGTGACCTTGACTTTCCATATATAAACCTAAATTACATGTTTCACACCAGGAGTTATGGTAATGATCATTTGTGTTTAAATCCCTCAATAAATGATTACAAAATGGTCTGAATACACATTTTCATATCATTATCTGAACTTTGACCCCAATGTGTGACCTTGACCACAAGGACCTAAATTTGTACGCAACACTTCACCTCACAATGGTAAACATTTGTGCCAAGTTATATAGAAATCCCTCTAAAAATGTAAAGTTTTGCTCAAAACAAAAGTTTTTTAATGACCTTAATGACCTCTAAGTGTAACCTTGACCTTTGACCTAGTTCATGAGTATGACACTGCTTCTTATAAAGATTAACATTTGTATGAAGTTTCATTAGAATTCCTCCATATGTGTATGAGATATGCTCTGGACAAAATCTCTATATTTTATTATCTTTAGTGACCTTGACCATCATCTTTAGTGACCTTGACCTTGCATATATTAACCTTAATCACGTTTCACACCGGGAGTTATGATAATGATCATTTGTGTTTAAATCCTCAATAAATGATTACTAAATGGTTGGAATACACATTTTTATATTTTTATCTGAACTTTGTTCTGAACTATGTGTGATCTTGACTGCAAGGACCTAAATTTTGCAGGGGACACTAAGCCTCACAATGGTGAAAATTTGTGCCAAGTAATATTGAAATCCCTCCATGCATGTAGAAGTTTTGCTCCTGACAAGCGTTTTTCAATGACCTCTTAAGTGTGACCTTTGACTAAGAGACCTGGTTCATGTGCACGACACAGCATCTCATAGTGGTGAACATTTTTATGAAGTTTCATTAAAATTCCTCAATGCATGCAAGAGATATGCTCCGGAAAAAAATTGGATGCTGCCCCCCAAGCAGCCCGCCAGGGGGAAACTATAATACAACCTGTTTTTCAAACGACGTATAATAAAAAAATAAATAACTAGAAGTTCAAGTTTATTTTTGATGGCGATTTAAAATATTTCTACTTCTATAGTACAGGAAATTTAATATCTAATCTTCTAATATATTATTATACACTTTGATTAAGTAAGTGTTAAGTACTGAAGTATATATTATAAAGCAAATTATCACCTCCTAAAATGTTCCCTGGCTCTCCTTTCTTTCTCCCAGGATGCAACTTTTTCTTCATTTGCATAATCCCGCCATGCTTGGAAAATCTTATGTTTTGTATTCATTTCATAATGCATTTTAGCCTTGTGTTCTTCTATTATCATGTGATGTTTATACTGTAATATAACATCTTTTAATTATAATTTTGTGATCATTGGTAACAAGTTAACTAGTTTTTAAAAATACTGCAGTAAAAGTTAAAAGAAAGACTTCATCTTAGGTGTACTTAAAGATATACTTATCAAGAAGGTTACTAGTATTATAGTAAACTTTAAGGAAACAAAAAATCCTTACATGTATATACAAAACATTTCACCGGGAAAGAATCATTTCATTAAAAACTAGAAATGTGTCCATAGGACACGGATGCCCCCACACGCCACTGTTCTGTCAATCTTATGACTCTAGGTCAAATATTTTTTGGACTACATGTGCCACAAGTTGAAAACTAAAAATCAACAAAGGGCCATAATTCTGTTAAATTTGGTCGCAGCAAAAAGTCCTTCCTTTACTTCCATCTACACATCAAGGTTGTTAATCCCTGGAAGTTTAAGCAAAATCTGCAATCCGGTTTAAGAGGAGTTGCATTCACAAAATTTCTACATAGTAAATAATGAAAAAATCAAAAAAGGGCGATAATTCTGTTAAATTTGGTTGCAGCAAAAATTCCTTTCTTTACTACCATCTACACATTAAGGTTGTTCATCCCTGGTAGTTTAAGCAAAATCTGCCATCCGGTTTAAGAGGAGTTGCATTCACAAAATTTCTACATAGTATATAGTGAAAAAATCAACAAAGGGCCATAATTCTGTAAGATTTGGTCGCAGCGAAAATTCCTTCCTTTACTACCATCTACACCTGAAGGTTGTTCATCCCTGTAAGTTTAAGCAAAATCTGCCATCCGGTTTAAGAGGAGTTGCTTTCACAAAATTTCTACATAGTATCTAGTGAAAAAATCAACAAAGGGCCATAATTCTGTTAAATTTGGTTGCAGCAAAAATTCCTTCCTTTACTACCATCTACACATTAAGGTTGTTCATCCCTGTAAGTTTAAGCAAAATCTGCCATCCGGTTTAAGAGGAGTTGCGTTCACAAAATTTCTACATAGTATCTAGTGAAAAAATCAACAAAGGGCCATAATTCTGTTAAATTTGGTCACAGCAAAAATTCCTTCCTTTACTACCATCTTCACATTAAGGTTGTTCATCCCTGTAAGTTTAAGCAAAATCTGCCATCCGGTTTAAGAGGAGTTGCGTTCACAAGATTTCGGGACGTACGGACGGACTGACGGACGGACGGACAAGTGCAACGCTATATGCTCCCACATTGTGGGGGCATAAAAAGTGTATTCACACTTGGTTTGAGTAAACTCAGTGAAATTGTATGTGCACAATGACAGAACTTTTGCAACACAAAAAAGTCATTTACTTTAAGATCACTTTAGCATGATCATTTTGGAGCATTTCATGACACGGGACAGAAACTAACTTTAAAAGCACTTTTAAAGGGAATCCACTTAGCTTTAATGACATGATGGGACTGGAAATTTTTTTCCCATAATTTGTAGAACTTGTGTGCAAATTTTCCCCCCAATTTACCAGAATAACCATTTTTAAAGTAAAAGACCCCAAAATTAAGTGTCTTAAAAAATTGTTCATTCTCATTTTTTATCAATTCAGATTTCTCATTTAAGTGCTTCACTTGATCTGTGTAAGAATTAAAAACTTTATGTTTTGAGACTTCTTGATCTCAGTGGAGCTCCTGAAATATTACATTACAGTTATAGGAAAACTTTAAGAGATTATAGTGAAACATGTATGCCCAACTACTATATTCCACACTTTTTAAGTTAATATTTTTTTGCAGTGAATGTTTATAACCAGTAAAAAGTCACATGTTCCAAAGCCTCTAACATTTGAAACTTCAACCAATAAGATTATCATTATTGAATAACTTATACCTATGCTTGACTGATACATATTTCAAAGGTAAAATTTTCCTTTAAATTAATTTATTTTTTCTCATTAAAGGCCCATTATGCCTCAGAAATGCCATCATTTTTATTAAGCACACACTTTTTTGTATTTGGTTCTAAAAATTTACTCATTTGTCAGATAGTTGCTTCTTTTACTCTGTTGGCAATTGGTATAAATATTTTGTATGGAAGTCAAAATACTACTTTGTTTACATTTTGCTACATTTATGACACATGACTTCACATTCAGCATTACTTTCTTCAGTTGTTAGACATCTAGTATGCTCTAAATCCATTATCAAATAATTATTTAACAAATACTTGACATTTCAAGAGAATTGAAAAATATGGTTTTCTAAGGCAAAATGTGCCTTTAAAAATGAAGGTTTTATGATTCTACATTGATAAACATTAACTGTTTATTTGTGATAGTTAATTTTTTTTTTAGTATTGACAAACATTCCTACCGAATCTACGGACTGTAAGCCATAGTATTCTTTAGTTTTTGATTAGACAAACTACTTGTTGCCAACATCACAGTGACCTTGACCTTTCACCAACTGACCTCAAAATCAGTAAGGGTTATCTATTAGTCATGATCAACTTCCACAACAGATCTTAGGATTGTAGGCCAAAGCTTCTCAAGTTATTGATAGGACAAGATTTTTGTGCAGTGACTGATTATAGACCTACTAATGTCAAATTCAATAAGATCATTTACCAGTCAAGATTAACCTTTCCACTAAAAATAAGTGTAGCCTAAGGAATTCTTGAGTTTTTGCTTGGAAATATGCTACTGTATGGAGATACTATTGACAACATTCAAAGTAATATACATGTACCACCACACCTCAAAAAACATTTAATGATAAATGTAATATAAACCTACCAATTTCCAGTTCTGAAAGCAATGTTTGACAGCGAGGTAGTTGGACATTTTTTCTGCCAGCAATCCTTTCTCCTTCCACTCTTCTTGTACATAATGATGCCATCCTAACAATACCTTCCTGATAGAAAATCATGCAATTATTTCATTAAATTGTAATTCATTTATCATCCAAATCAGCATAAAATATGTTCAAATGATTACTTCCCAACTTAAATGAAGGCAAATAGATGTTCAAAGTAGCAACATTTTCTTAGTCTATTGGATTTTTTATAAGTGTCACTTAAATAAAACTTTAGTGCTTTCAAACAAGTGCAACTTATACTTTATCTCATTTTTGTTTGTTTTAGGCAATTAAATTCCATCTTAAACAGATAATATAAATCATTTAACATCCAACAATCAAACTTAGTTAAATTTTAGCGTTCATTCTCAATATACCCGGTATTATTTAAATGTTGTATCCAGTAAGTAAGTTTTCAGATTTTAAATTCACTGATAAATACATGTGCTGAATTTAAATTTACCTTTGTAAAGATTTTTCAAAATGTTGTTTAGCTTTTTCTTCTTGTTGTCTTGCCATTGCTACAAGTTTTTTCATAGGTATGATACCTCTGTATTTTAGTAAGGATTTCTCAAAGTGTTTGTTGGCCATTTCAGTCTGTTGTCGTAATTTTTCTTCCAGTAACAATCTCTCAACCTCTCTCTAAAATAAATATAACTTAACTTTACAATATCTAATTGGTGTATATTCAAACAAGAGTGTCATTATGGTCCTGGATCACACTTCTATTATACATTGCGAAAAAAAAGATCACAATTATTCATTGCAAAAGTCAGTAATTAGGTTACATCAGGTTGTCCTTTAAACCTCACAATTATTAAAACATTTGTCTGCTAAGAAATACTACATCAAAGCACTGGGCATTATCATTTCACACAAGTAAATCTATCTAAAGTAAGTGACACCAAGGTTGCATCTTCTTTGAGTTTATGAAAAGTTTGTTAAGGATCTCAAAGCAATACTTCACACCATTCTAAGCTCTGAGCACAAGAAGACTTAAATTTGTTTTCTTTACAAGTCAACATAAATCAAGTAACGTGGGGGGTCAATTTTGACACCAGGAGAATAACTAAATTATTTTAGAAGAGGACTATAAAGTGATACTACATGCCAATTTTCATGCTCTGTGTATTTGAATTTTAGTAAGAGTAAGATTTTTAAGTCATGCTTATTATGTAAGTCTACGAGGCTCAAGGGTGCGGCCATTTTGACCTGAGTAGACTTTTTTAAAGAATCACTAAGCTATGTTGTATACAATATAACCATGCTCTTGTCTTTTCTGACAGTTATTGAAAGGAAGATATAAATGTGTTTTCTAATAAAACTTGTACCCATGCACATACATATAGATCAAGTGAAACTCTTAAAATGAAAAAATCTGCAAAGGTTAATGGTAAAATACATAAAGAATTAAGTTGAATGTCCATTTTCTGTGTGCGATTCTTGACCTGATTTCAGTGAAGAGTTGCAACACTTCTTTTTTGGGTCATTTTATGCAATTTTTATGATTATTCTGGAAAAACGGTGTGAGGGAATGATCTGAAAATTTGCACACACATGGTCCAAACATACATTAAATGGTACACAAATAAATTTTGTCATCTTAAAAAAAATTCAGTGGAGTCCCCTTAAACCATTCATGAAAATCACCATGCATTCCAGTGTTCAATCTAGAGCGCGCCATTGACCCCCTGAAAAGACCGCCGGCGCAAAACAAATTCAAATGTGGGCCCGATGGGCGCACTTATAAAAAATGCCCTAAATGACATTAGAATGCTTTCTTTAACCTGATTAAGTATATAAAAAAAGTTTCTTGTGAATAATATTAATAAATACTGAATTCAAAACTGAATTGTATAGAAAACCAAGAGCATGTTGGAAAGATAGTTACCGCACTCGGTAACCCTTTTAAAACCTTGATTGCTACGCTCTCTAGGCCGGGGTCTGTAAATACTATGTAGACTTGTTCTTCGTACCGTAACTATTACTTACTTTTGAGTCACAGTTTTTATAAACAAAACAAATCGTCCCAGATAATCCAATAGGTGCGTGTAGTTATAGTTTTTTCACGGTCAAAACAAATAAATATGTCATAACTTTCCGGAGAGAAAAAAAACACTATACATTTGTGAAAAGTGCGAGTTAATTATAGAGAAGTGTGCATAAATTATTACGAACACGCCCTCATCCAACTATATATGGTACGTGAACAAGTAACTTAAAAGATACAATGACTTATTTGAATTTGATGTTCTTTTAAGTGTGGGCCCCCTTTTTTCTCAAATGACCCCTTTTTGAAAAGTTTATGGGCCCAAAGGGCCCCCTGGGAATTTGTTCTAGATTGAACACTGCATTCAATTTTTGTTCAAAAACTTTTGTTGTTCATATCTAAAAGTATCGGGTTATTTTTATCATACAAACCAACTTACAAAGCTTGAATGATTATTTTTCTACTATTTTCACTCAGTACAAGTTAATTATAAGAATACATGTTTTTGCAACTTTTAAATTAGACTAGAAGGAGCTTTAAACAAACAAATTACCTGTTTTTCAAGTCTTTTTCTTTCTTTATAAGCTAACGCTTTAGTCTTTTTTTCTTCTTCTTCTTCCAGTCTCCTTGCTTCTGCTTCAGCTTCAAGTTGAAACTAATAACAAATAAGTATAATACTATCATATTATTTTAGTGTTTACAACATAATGCAAAAAATTTGGAACATCCTGTTTCTCATTATGTTTATCTAAACAAGATATGTTTGTAAAACATGTATGCCCCCTATCGGCAGCCAATTAGTCATGTTATCAGGTTATTATGACTGACTTTGGACCTAGTGACCAAAAAATCAATAAGGGTTAATTACTGGTCATGATTAGTGACAATATAGTCAATAGGTAATTGTGACCGCAAAGGTTGTGTGCAGCAATTTTATGACAAAGTTATTTCAAATCTTACCAAATAATATATGCATAGATTTCATGAATCATGTAGACCAAAAGGATTTTTAGTTTAATAAAAAAATATCAACCAAGGCAATTTGAGTTGTTGAGTTATTGGTCAGAAACCGTTTTTACCTACAAGGTCAATGTGACCTTGACCTTTGACCCTTTGACCCCAAAATCAATAGGGGTCATATACTGGTCATGACCAATCACCATACCAAGTTTGAAGTTCCTAGGCCTAAGCGTTCTTAAGTTATTGATCGGAAACCGTTTTTACCTACAAGGTCAATGTGACCTTGACCTTTGACCCCTTGACCCCAAAATCAATAGGGGTCATCTACTGGTCATGACCAATCACCATACCAAGTTTGAAGTTCCTAGGCCTAAGGGTTTGTTAGTTATCACCCGGAAACCATTTGGTCCACGGACCGACAAATGCAAAGCAATTTTCCCCCCTCTTCTTTGAAGAGGGGGCATAAATATATTGAAAAACAAATCAAAGTCTTGCAACATATAGTATAGTCTGATTTTATTAACCTGTCAATTTTGAATAAATTATAGCACTTATTTAAATATTCGATTCCACTTCGGTTCTGTTCGTATAGTTTACGAGAATTAATATGGATATATATATATCACTAATGTTTGGAAAATTCACACTAGCGTAATGTATATGTTCTCATCACATCTGAAATAGCACAGTCGAGTAAGTGATTACCTCATATATGAGAGGTCAGTGGTTCGATCCCTACTTTTGGCATTGTTTTTTTAGACCTTTTAATTCTTTAATTTTAAGTATATTTCAATAAAAATGGCCAAGTGCTTGCAAAGTTGTCTACACGGATATAAAACAATTTAGAAACACTGATTTGTCTTTTTGTATTGTATTTTACTGCACTGAAATGACATTTATTGATTTTAATCCGATTGAATTTTAAATATTAATTCTTAAACTATGTTATTTAAAAAAGGAATAGTCTTTACCAAAATAAGAGCAAAACATATTATGAAACCAAAAAGACAACATAAAACACCATAGCTTCAATAATGTTGAAAATAGTTATAAATAAGAAAAGTATAGATATGGACATACGCGGTCTCAATCTTACGAAGATTAATATATTGTGTGCTTTGACCGTATAATCAGTATGCAATAGACAGGTTAATAAAATCAAACAATACAGGATACATTTTCCAGTAATGTATTTGCACATTGCTGTTACCGAAGTATGACCCAATAGTCTCTGTGTTGCAGGACAAACACCCTCAACCTTCACTGTGTTTCTTAAATAAATACAAACTGTATAATACGAGTTATTTTGATTTTCAAAGCTTGTAATTCTAGTAATGCTGTTTATATCCTAGCTTAATAGATTAGATAATTAATTGAAAAAGGATATAATATCAACAAGGAAGCAAAGTCTAGAAATAAACATGAAAACCTGCATTTTCCCCCAGTGAAATTAAAACATTAATACTGCTCAGAATAACTACTATAAACACATATAAACCAGGGTAACATTCACTTAGCTGAAACTATGGTAACAAGCAATTATCATAGTATTGCAAGCAATCCATAAGTCTCCTACCGGATAGAACCCCATCAGCATTCTGAAGGGCCATTGGCCATTCACTAATGTGTAAATTTTTCTCTATTTTAAGTAAATTTGTTGGAAATGTTCTTTAAAAGTGATCACAGGAAAAAGTTTTTATGAACAGACAGACAGACGGACTGAAGGACACTCTAAAGTTAATATTTGAAACATCCCTGTTACCAAAATATAACATTTTAAAAAGCAAAATTCTTAAAGAGGAGATAACTCTGGAATTAAAGATGCAATTTCATAAAAAGTTTCAGCTCTTTTTGACTAATCACAAATATTGTTATATTTGCAATGTTTTAAGCCTATTTGTTGCCAAGGCAACCAATATTTTTTTCAAAATAGGAAGAACAGATAAGACATGCATAATCTCAAGACTGTCATCTACCCATATGTCAAGTTTCATAAAAATATTTCCAGTACTTTTAAAAAATTGTAAAATTTGCCATATTTTCAGTCTATGTGTTACCATAGCAACCAGAATTTTCAACATAGGAAGAAAAGAAAAAGACGTGTATAATCTCCAGACTGCCATCTACACATATTACAAGTTTCATAAAAATATTTCTATTACTTTTTGCGTTAACACTGGATCAAGTTTATGTGTAAAAATTGCCATATTTTCAGTCTATTTGTTGCCATAGCAACCAGAATTTTCAACATAGGAAGAAAAGAAAAAGACATTCATAATCTCCATACTGCCATCTATCCATATATCAAGTTTCATAAAAATATTTCCAGTACTTTTTGCGTTATCACTGGATCCAGTTTATGTGTAAAATTTGCCATATTTTCAGCCTATTTGTTGCCATAGCAACCAGAAATTTCAACATAGGAAGAAAAGAAAAAGACGTGCATAATCTCCATACTGCCATCTATCCATATATCAAGTTTCATAAAAATATTTTCAGTACTTTTCAAGTTATCGCGGGATCCAGTTTTGTGGACGGACGGACTGACGGACAGACGGACGTCCGTTCTCACAGGACAGTAATTATGTGGCTACTCTATTGTTCTCTCTATTGTTCTTTTTAGCCACGCAAAAGAAAATAGCCACATAAAAGCATAACGGAATGAATGACATCAAAGAGAAAGAACAGTTACCTATTGTCCCTCAAGCCACATTATTACTCTCCTGTGAGAACGGACTGACAGACGGACGGACAGAGGGTAAACCTAAAGTCCCCTCCGGTAAACCGGTAGGGGACTAATAAGAGATTTAGTTCTCTAATTTTGTTTTGTTATCCTTAATATGATGTAACAAACACGGTTTCATTTCGCATACATGTTTTACTGTTTTAATTATGTATTAGGTATGTTTTAACATGTAACTGGGTAAAATTAGATAAATGTTGATACAATCAAAAACATAGCATAGATGTCTCTCCATTATTATAAACAGTTAAAAAGCAGTCACCTTTTATAATGTGATTCTGTCTGTTAGTCACATTGAGAGAAAGAAATTCATATACATGTATATCAACACCCTTTATAATATGACCAGTTTGACACTGTCAGCAGACCAACAAATTACACCAAAAGAGGACAGAATTTAATGATAACTAAAAACTAGAACTCTTGTGGAGGACCTTTGACTTGCATCAAAGTCATGGTTACTATGAAGAGTGGTAACGGGAATAAACATTTAACAAAATTTTTTCATATTCTCAAATGAGTTTTTCAAAAAAGCATCCATAAATGAATGACAAAGATGTGACCAGACACAACCATCAATGTATAATTGTATTATGTTATATTGACATTCAAGTATAAACCTTCAACTTTCAAAACTGTCAACCTGGCATTTGGGCTTATGATAAGTTTTCCCAATGTGCAACAGATGTATGCCTGGTTACTCTTCAAAATTATTTCATAGATTACAGAATTGATGGCTTGATATAACCATAGATGTACTTATGAAACTATAAACCTTAGAAGTAACTAGCTTGAACCTTCGATCTTTAAGCTACACACTCATCACAAAATTATTTTAATAACAATATATTTAAGCCAATTATCTGTCATTGAATGACAAAAATACATGGACTGGACATGACTATCATATCATGACTTTTGACATTCAAGTATGAACTTGACTCTTTGGCTGCTGAGCTAAATTCTGTTCATTACATATTATTTTAATAAGCAGCATATCTATGCATAATTATTTCAAAATCCCTCTATGAATGTCAAAGATATGCACAAAAGACGTCAATCTATTCACAATCATCACATTTGACATACAAGTGTGAACTTGACCTTTGAAATGGAGACCTGGCTCATATGTACATCACATCATCATCATGTTTTACACATTTATGCCTATTTTTTTTTTAAATCCATCTAGGAATGAAAGAATTGTTGACCGAACACAACGAACCATTAATGCACTTATATGAAAAAATTCATATCATGACTTTGGAACTTGACCTTTAAGGTAGGGACCTGATTCATGCCTGCAACACATCCTCATTAAGTACAACATGATTATGCATAACAATTTTCAAAACTATCAAGGAATGGCAAATTGTTGACTAGGCATGAATATCAGTGTACTTTTATAAAAAATTCCTATCATGACTTTTGATCTACAAGTGTGACCTTGACCTATAAAAAAATATGACCAATGTTAAAGTTTTCAGACAACAACAGCATTGACAACATCAACATAACTGTGGCAAGAGCTCAAATTTTTCTTCTTTGTTAAAAATAAATATTTTTTTAACAGAAAACATCCATATTGAGCGATATTTTATTGTAATATATAACGATAATAGTGTTAACCTGGGTATAGTGGTTATCTCTCAATAGCCATCAATTTAGTTTATTCCCCTTGCTGACCACCATAGGCAATTCTTCAAATTGTAAATAAATGTTCAGATATACAAAGAGTTTTTTTATGGCTTAATTTCATATAAAACATGAGATAAACAAGGGTATTTCTCCCCTTGATAAAGCTTAGAAGAATTAAGTATACAACCATCAGACATACATACCAGTCTTTCTTCCTCAGCTTTCCTTCTTTTTTCTTCTCTCTCTTTCTTTAATCTGGTCCGCTCTGCTGCCCGATCATCCATATCTACAGAAATAACATAGTCACAATGTTTTAACACAATACCATCATTCAGCATATTATCATATCATACTATCAAACATGTAATTAAACTTCCAGTGAATAAAAATTTAATCCAAATAGAGTGAAGTTTATTAAAATTTTTGATAAATGTTAATGATAATTTACTCTCATCAAGCAGGCAAGCTAAACACTAAAAGTCTGAAAGTTATGGGAAAGTTTCAATTAAATGAATGGTAGCCTAGTTGTCAAGGTGTCTGCCCACAAATCTTGGTTTGAAACCTAATCACTGTATCGCTTCAATATAAAATGTAAACACACCCCCTTGCAGTTTTTGACATATCAAAATTATTTAAACAATTAAAAAATATACTTTTAAGAACTTGAAGATACTTGGATTTTTCTGAGGCTGTGCTTGTAAAGGAAGATGGACGGGAAACATCTGTGCGTGCTGTTGATGCTGCAGATCTGTAAATATATACATTATACACAATTTGACTGATCACAGAATATTTTGGCTAAATATGAGAACATTTCAAATCTTCTCATTACAGCAAAAAAAAGTACCATGTGACATTTCAATATATTTTAAATATATGCACAATATAAACATTGAATTTCAACATAAAGCAATTGAATACAATACAATGAATAAATAATTTCACAAAATTTCCCTCCTATACATTCTCAAACATTCTAAGTTATGGCTGACATTTTTGCATCACTGATATTTTTGCATCACAAATTTTTTGCAAAAATGGACCTTTTGCTCAAGGAAATACATGTACATGTATTTGCAAAAGTATGATTCTTGAAATGCTTCGATAATTTGCATGTTTGTGATATCAGCTTTAGTTTGAATATTGATCCAGAAAATCTAATACAACAAATATATAACTTCTGTTATGTTTAACATGCTTGACAGTGTTTGAAATAACAGACATAATACATATTAAAAACTAGAAAAGTGTCATAATGTCACGAATACCCCCGCATGCAGCCAATATTTCAAATGTTATAATAATAAGATCCAAATTTGTTTGTACAAACCATCTTTTCATTCTAAGTTCAAAGCCCTTCAACTTTTCAATGTTAACACAAACTATATTTTATACAAAGTTCAAGTCATTGAAACTATTCAGGATTACACTTTTGCATATTGCATATTTGTAGCCGAGATAATGAATAGAAATTGTGAACTTTTAAATCTTTTCCAGGGTCAAGGGGGATAACTGTCAAAAAACATCTGACCATGAAAAATTAGAGATTGACTTGTATTTTCTGGTAAAATACCATCAATCTGACATACATTGATTGTACAATCCTACAAAAGTTTGGGCAGAAAATGTTTTTTTATTTATATTATTTCTAAGTTCAAGAAGGAAAACTCTGTCAAAAATCATCGGACCAAAACCAAAATCGAATTTGACTTGTAATTTCTGGTTAAATACCTGCATGTGCACTTTCAACCTTATAGATTATGTCAAATCTGAGTTGAACGTGTAAAACTGTTGGGGAGATAATGAATGGAAACTGAAAATTTCTCATAATTTTTCAAAGTTCAAGAGGGATAACTTTATCAAAAATCTAGGAACCATAACCAAATTATATTTTGACTTGGAAGACATGAATTTGAACTTTAAATTTTTTTTTATTCAATTAAAATCTGGGTACATAGGTAAGTGTTTTATTTCCCCCCATGCAGAGTAATGGAAATTATTTGTACAACAGATAATCAAAAGATCCATTTTTCTCAGGATGAATATGTTTAACTAATGTTTTAACTTTTCTCTTTTTTTAATTAATTTGTTGGAAAAGTTACAAGTGATCTCAGGAAACAAACAGACTGACAAATCTTTAAACATCGCCGTTTGAAACTAGAATATAACAATTTGAAAAGCAAAATTCTTAAACTAAAGATGAGATAAGAGTTGTTGAGGTAAAGAATGAAGACAATTTACCAAGATTTTAGAAGTAAAAAAGTTATGATCAATGTTTAAGTTTGGGGACTGCAACAGCAACATGCGAGGCAATGCCAACATGACTTTAACAAATAAGGACTCTTTTTTCTTCTTTGAATAAAAAGTGGAGCTAAAGAGAAGATTTCAGTATATGCTTGTAAAATATTGAATGCACTTGCAATAAACTTGCAGCATATTGGTTTGTAACTTAATACATTAGTTTATAAACCTGTTATTCTTACATGGCATGACTTTGCCTAAACATCACAACTGGTATAATCACACATGAACACCAGTGTTTACATAATAAGATAAGTGATGGGATATACTTATGAAATGCTGCAAATCATACAGGTTTTTGTATTTCTTACAGCTCTGACTCTTACTTGATATTTTTATGAAAGAAAATTACTAAAGTTAAAATTTATTGAAAAAATAAAATAATAAAATAGAAGTAAGTTTTAAAAATTGTCATTTATCAGGATATATTTTGTACATTATCTATGTGCTGGTTTCATGGTATATTGTGATGCCATACACAGATGATAGGGATTTGTCTTAAAATCCAGCATACAGTGTTAAATATTTGCAAATAATTTTAATTTGACATAATCACAAAAAATTTTACTTTCACAGTATGACATAAGGCAAGTTGAGAATTTACTTAGTTCATTTTGTTGAATATAAAATGTATTTAATGCACGAATGATATAAATAATATGTAACCTATTTGTTGAAGCCCCTATATGTGATGTATCAGGAGTTGGATCATTGTGTGACTTCTGATCTTTCGCACAAGACTGTGTTACAGACTGTGGCCGTTGATTTGATGATATGGTTTTCTTACTATTTACCACAACTGCAGATTTTGGCCTCGACTTCGGGGTAGACTTGCCTACAAGGTCTCTATTTTCTTTATCTTTGGAAGCATGTAATGATTTCTCTTTAACTACAAGAAAAAGAATAAAGTAACAGTATGAGAAAATATTGGAATTACCATGTTTACATGATAAATACACACATATAATTGTGAGCCAGACTTTGTGCAAATTCACAATCACTGAATAAATATACAAGCAACACCCAAGGTGCACAATATACACAAGCTGACCAACATTTCTGTAAAGTTTCATGACTCAAGGTCAAATACTATTTGGGCTATCTGTGACACAAGTTGAAAATTGCAAAGGGCAAAAACTCTACAAATACACAAGTAAACCTACAGGTACACAACAACACATACTGATCAACATTCCTGTACAGTTTCATGACTCCAGGTCAAGTACTTTTATATTTTTTGCAAATGTTTACTAAGTCAAGGGCAATAACTCTTAACAATACTGAATTAATACCTTAGTTGCTCAACTTCACATGCTGATTAACATTCAAATAGACTTTGACTCTAGCTCCAGCACTTTTAGAGTTAGAGGTGACACAACATTTATGAATGGACGTGGTAATTCTGAATGCCACCCCCCATTTTTTGTCTCTTTACCAAAAAATGTTGAACAGAAAAGTCTTCTAGGACCTAGTCTTTTACCTAATATTTAAACTTGTCTTTTTTATCAATGAAGTTACCATTCTGACAAAGTTTGATGAAGATAAAGTCATAACTTTGACATTTAGAGTGTAAACAAGGTGGCTCTTTTATGACCTGGTGACCTGGTTTATAAAAAAAGATGACCCATGCCATCCAAAATATTATGAATCTCAATATTCTAACAAAGACTTATGAAGATCCAAGCAAAACTATGAACTTTAGAGTGTTAACAATACTAAAATCTTGAAGCTGGATGCTACAAAAGAATAGCTCAATTTTGGGCTCAGGGGAGGGGTTTTTAACAAAAAAAATTGAAGAAGAAAAAATAATTAAGACAATATACCATGTTTGCCAGTTTTTCTTGCTATAAATTATTTTCAGTATCTGCCATTTGTTTGAGACATTTGGTTGTAAACAAAGTTTTTGGGTCAGCTATTTTTTGAAATCAGCAAAATGGTTGTGCTTTTTAAAATAAGCCCTCAATCAAACGTTGCTGTTCTAATATCTGTTTCTTTTGTTCCTCTAATATCTTCTTCTGGGTGGCATGACGGTGCTCATAAGTGCTTATTTCCTTCTTGTGCCAAGGCTGTCTTCCATATTTCTAGAATTAGGACATAGATCCAACAATAAATAAAATATTTACATACATGTATCAGAAATTGTAAAAATTCATCACAGATATAAAATGTCTACATATACATAACCAGTAATACCACCAATGTCTTATGTTGTACAGTAGTTCTGCTCACTATGCCAATGACTAAAGCTACAGTGGAATGGTCATTCAGCACAATGAAGTGGAAACATCCTTAAAATCTAGAATGTAAACCACATGTTTCCATAATTGGGCTGTGTGCCCCAGTTTTTAACCCCAGATGACCCGCACTTGAACTTTAGCTTTCAATATTTGGACTGTGTGACCTAGTTTTTGACCCCAGATGACCCATATTGAAACTTGACCTAAAAATCATCAAAACAGCCTTTCTAACCAATTTTCCACATTTAGGGTGTCTGACCTAGTTTTCGATCCTAGATGACACATATCTGAAATTGAGCTAGAAATTATATGAACTACCTTTCTGACCAATTTCCATGATATTGGACTGAAACAGTAGTCCCTAGAGTGTTAATAAGGGTTTTCCATATTTGGGCTATGCGACCTAGTTTTGACCAAAGATGATACATATTCTAACTTGACCTTGAAATCATCAAAACAACCTTTCTGACCAATTTCCAGGATATCTTGACAAAAACAGTAGCCAAAAGAAAACTTTTGAAAGAAAAGCACACATCATATAAAGTCACAAAAAACAACAGGAACATTGTAAGTAATGCCAGTTAATTAATGTTCAAAATAGCCTTGCGTATCTTTGTCAATTAAAAATGATATCATATTTTATATGGATAATATGTAAGGTATTACTTATTTAAAAAAAAAAAAAGTCGAGCAAAAAATGATCTTTGTTTTTAAATAAACAAGTGCTTTGTATTTACTTTAAGTATTTTTGCATTCATCTCTTCAGGTGAACATGAAGGTTCACCACCACCAAGATCTGCCATTTCTGCTGCTGTCAGATCAATATGTCGACGAGTTACCTGCCATGGCTCAGTTGGCAATCGGGAATTCGAATGTTTGTGTTGGTTACCAGGTAGAACAGGTGTTGTTACATCACTGCGGTCAGTAGACAAGGAGTCAGAAGTATTCTGTGGTAACTTTCTTGTATTTTCAAACAGTGCATTCTAAAAGTGTAATAAATTGAGAATCTGATTTTCATGCACAAAAAAGGAAGAAAAAATATACTCAAACATTTCAATTGCAATTTACTAAATTAAAAACAAAGAAAAGAAATATGCTATACCAAATAAAGTATTATATTTTTTAATATATCATAAAAGAAGAATGGTATAAAAAAGTTTTAAGTTAAAACTTGTCGCTATGTTAAATATCATAAATAGACTTGTCCATTTTTCAATCAAGACAAAACAATTCACCATATTTAGGGAACATTTCATCTACGTATCAAAATTGATTTTTTAATTAATACAATTTCGAAATCTAAAATTTTCAAGTACAGTCAAACGTGTATTAAGCGACCGGGCAAGGGAAATACCCAAAACGGTCGCTTAATGAAACGGTCTCTTAAGACAGTCAGCATGATAATTATAAAAGTCAAAATTTAAAAAAATGACATCTTTTTTATTCGGTGGGATTGTTTTTCAACTTCATTTTTATATCTCTGTTGAAAAAAAATCGCTCCGTTAATCTAAATGGATGCAAATGTAAAAAAATAACTTTCTGATATTTATTGACAAAACAGTTTCAAGATCCATTACGTACATGTTTGACATTTTTTCCAGAATGTTTTAACTTCTTCGTTGTTTTTTCCTTGTCTCCAAACACGAAAACCCTATTAGTGAAGATGTTTTCTGTTGTGCATTTTTTTTCATTTGAAATAAACAAACTACATCTATTTGTTACGATTAATTTAATGGCTGATCAAGTTCAAGGTCAATTCAATGCAGTCTAAATGTCAACAAGCGAAGCGTATACACCATCTCAGTATGGGCGGAGCCTTGCATTGTTTATCCGATATTATTGGATAATAACACGTCACGCGTATACTTAACTTCATTTGCATACGCTAAAACGGTATGGGAAATAGAGTTTTTCACACGTTTATTGTTGTGTTTTGATTGTTGACCCTTGTGACATAAACGAGGTGGCGTTCTCTATAAACACAATTACTTGACAGGTAAAAGTGGTCGTTTAATGAAAAGATTGATGTCAATTAGGTGACTAATTTAGCGGTCGCTGGTCGCGTTGAGCAAAAGTCGCTTCATACATTAAAGATATAGAGAGAGAAAATGATCGGGGGGAATTTAAAGTGGTCGTTTAAGACAAAAGTCGCTTAATACACGTGGTCGCATGGGCAAGTTAGACTGTACATCAGTAATTTGGGACTGAATAAGGCAAATGGTTTTGTTGGTACCCCTTCTGACCTTGAGGAATCTGCTTCTATTATAGCAAATCTTTATCCCACATTATCAATTTGTCTTTTGTTCAGGCTGATGTGCCAGATGACTTAAAACTGACCTAGATTGTCCCATTGTATAAGAAAATCAAAGGGCTGCAAGCTCTGTGGTATTTTCTGATCCGTTCTGTATATATTTTCCTGTATAAGTTTATTTTTATGTACTATAATTCATCTTGCAAGGCACCAGAGTTTGATACATACGGAATTTTGCATAACTAGAGTTGCATCAAAAAATTATTTATGTTCATTTTTTATAACAGCCTTACTTAATCCTTGCATATCTGGCTACTTCCTAAACAAAAACACTTAAAAAAGAATTTTAAAAAAAGTTGCCTCGACTGGGATTTGAACTCCAGACCTCTCACACACTAAACAAGCGCTTTACCACTGCACCACGGAGAACATAAAGTAAAGATTGTCTTAGTGACCACCTGTATATAGCGACGTTCTGTCTTGAATGACCATAGTAAGGTGTGCTGAACAGTATTTACTAGACTCCCTGTCTAGTCTGTACAACGACCATGATTAAGCGTCTCCCGTCACGGTATATAAGCCATGTAAAGCGACTTTTGCAAGGGTAGTAACTCAATTTTCTGAATAATTTTTCCTTTCCATTTTTGATAAAAATGATAAAAGTTACTAGTCAGGCAAACTTTTACAGGTTTAGGGCATGGTGATCTTGACCTTTAACCTTAAATTTATAATGGCCACAACAAATGATTCTTACAATTTTATCAGCAGTAGATTTCCTGTGTGTTTCTTTCTTATGTGGGGTTGATTTATGAGTCAAGGAGTCTTCTTGTTTTGAAAGTTTGCCTGTAGCTGCTGCCTCGAGTAGAGACATCATTTTATTACGTGTATTATTTTGAGCATTCTCTAAATATCTTCTGTCTTGCTCACTGTGTACCCATACTTGCCATGCTATAAAATACTTCCGTAACACAGTTTGTCGACTGTGTCTATCTGCAATTTGCTGATTCCTGAAAAGTTTTATATAAAACAAATCACATTATTATGTCCCAAACATTTACTGTGGTGATAAAATTTATTTCTGTAATAAAGTATGAAGTATTCATCTTGCCTGTAAATCACTAAAAATGTATCACTTATCAGCCCTTAGTTTTTTTGTGCCTAAGGTATTAGACTTTATCAAAAAACTTGTTCTTCATATATTGATTTACATTTTTTTAACATGAAAAAGCTGTGTTAATATCAGTGTAAGAACTTAAGGCAAAGAAAAAATAATTTATTTAAAAAAAAATCTTTTTTTTTTTTATGAAAATTTTCCCTATCAATAATTTCATGTCCAAATAAGTTACATCTGTTATCAGATCTATTTCCAACAACACATGTCTATTTTTGTTAACATTGTTGGTCTGATTTATGTCAATCAACAATTAATTTCCCAACTTTATAGCAACTTTAAAGTTTAAACACATGAATAGTGCCCAATATTAACAATTATTTTCATTAAATTGCAGTAGGCTGGAAAAATCGGCAATGGCTTTGGACTTTACACTTATATACAAGTTTTAAACAGATTAATATGCTAATAAGAGTCTATTTTCTGATTAATTTCAATTATTTATTTGTTGGCTTCTGAAAAAATAACATTTAGAATGGAGCATCAGTATACAGCTGTGAATTTTGGTTCTCAGCTTTTGGTATTAAATACTGGAACTGCAGACATTATCTAAACTAATTTTGTAAACAAATGAAAAACAAAATTGTTGTCTGTTTTTAAATCAATGTGTCATGTTGTGCTTTTCATTGTCTGTTAGAACTTCTAAGTTAAAAAGGGGCATAACTCCGAAAATATTGCTTTCAGAATTATCCCCCTTGTCTAACAACTGCACCTTGTCATGCTAACTTCAGTATGTAATGCACCATCAATGCCAGCAGGTGACTAGGATAATAAAACTTTTCTATGAAGTGTCCACCTTAAAATCGATAAATCTATAATTTTTACTGATTAAGAAAATAAGGTTACATTATTTAAACCTTTGAATGTTGATCACATCTTGCTCCTGTTGTTTACTCTCTCTATCCATATTTCTAACTCTGATAAAAGATCTCCACGCATTCCATCCCCTTAACATCAACTTCCAATC
The DNA here is from genome assembly GCF_026571515.1 of Ruditapes philippinarum. Classification (NCBI taxonomy): domain Eukaryota; kingdom Metazoa; phylum Mollusca; class Bivalvia; order Venerida; family Veneridae; genus Ruditapes; species Ruditapes philippinarum. The sequence continues at coordinate 82,797 of NW_026858859.1, forward strand.
ATACATGGCACGAGCTTTTCCCATCTTTAACCTACGATCTAACACCAAATTATACCAGGCAGAAAAATGTCTGTGTAAACACTGAAACATGAACACATAAAAGCACCCCTAAATAAGATATGAGTACAGTAAAATACGACCTAATGACCATGCCACAAAAAGGGCACTTTTCAAAATTAAAAAATAGTTGCTTTCTTTATTCTTTGAGAAGAATGATCAGTATACCGACCATGTCTCTAATCTGGGATTTGCGACCATTTCTGGCAGACATTTGTGTGTATTTCTTACTAAATCAATAACCTGTATTACGACCATGCAACATAATGACAACCTAACACCATGTGTTTATTGCCTCCATTCACAAAATCTTTCTTTATTAACAGATGGTCAATAGTTTTTTAATTTGTTTGTTGATGGCAAGTATGTCAAAAGCCGCTAATTTCACCTTGTGTTTTATTTAGATATGCAATTAATGGTTAAATCCTAATTCTTCATCTACTGGTCTGCAGGAATGTCATAAAATTATGTAAATGAAAATATGCACCAAAACGAGCATGTACTTTATAGTTTGGAAAAACTTTTAGACCTCAGTCTTTTTTTAGTTTGCATTCTTATGACATTTACAATCTTTGCTTGTTTAGTCTATCAAAAATCGCATCATGGAAATATAAAAATAAAAATAATATAATTATATTTAAAAGTTTATAATCTAAAGAAAGATAAACAAGAGGGCCATGATGGCCCTAGATCGCTCACCTGACTTATCAAACTCATCCAAACAATTACCTAGACAAGCATTCTGACCAAGTCTCATGACAGGTGAGTCAAAAATGTGACCACTACAGTGTTGACAAGGATTATCCATATTTGAGCAGTGCGACCTAGTTTTTTACCCAGGTGACACATATTCAAACTTGACCTAGAGATCATCAAAACAAACTTTCAGACCAATTTCCAGGATACTTGGATCAAAACAGTAGCAACTAGAGTGTTAACAAGATTTTTTATTTTAAGCTCCGGTGACCTAGTTCCACATGTGATTTCAAACTCATCCAAGCAATTACCTAGACAAGCATCCTGACCAAGTTTGATGATAATTGAGTCAAAAATGTGACCACTAGAATGTTAACACGGTTTTTCCATATTTTGGCGGTGTGACCTAGTTTTTCATCCAAGATGACCCATGTTCGAACTTGACTTAGAAATCATCAAAACAAACTTTCAGACCAATTAACAGAATATTTGGATCACAACAGTAGCCACTAGAGTGTTTACAAGATTTTTCTATTTTAGCTCCTGTGACCTACCTTTTCATCCGAGATGACCCATGTTCAATTTATTCCCAGCAATAACCTAGACAAGTTTCCTGACCAAGTTTGATGACAATTGAGTCAAAATTGTGACCACTAGAGTGTTAACAAGGTTTTTCTATTTTAAGCTCCTGTGACCTAGTTTTTCATCCGAGATGACCCATGTTCGAACTTATCTGAGCTATAACCAAGACAAGCATCTTGATCAAGTTTGATGATGATTGATGCAAAAATGTGACCGCTAGAGTGTTAACAAGGTTTTTCTATTTTTAGCTCCGGTGACCTACTTTTTCATCCGAGCTGACCCATGTTCGAACTCATCCGAGCTATCACCTAGACAAGCATCCTGACCAAGTTTGATGATGATTGAGGCAAAATTGTGACCTCTAGAGTGTTAACATGGTTTTTCTATTTTTAGCTCCTATGACCTAGTTTTTCATCCGAGATGACCCATGTTTGAACTCATCCGAGCTTTCACCTAGACAAGCATCTTGACCAAGTTTGATGATGACTGATGCAAAAATGTGACCGCTAGAGTGTTAACAAGGTTTTTCTATTTTTAGCTCCGGTGACCTACTTTTTCATCCAAGATGACCCATGTTCGAACTCATCCGAGCTATCACCAAGACAAGCAAGATATCTTGACCAAGTTTGATGATGATTGAGGCAAAATTGTGACCTCTAGTGTTAACATGGTTTTTCTATTTTTAGCTCCTGTGACCTAGTTTTTCATCCGAGATGACCCATGTTCGAACTCATGCGAGCTTTCACCTAGACAAGCATCTTGACCAAGTTTTGATGATGACTGATGCAAAAATGTGACCGCTAGAGTGTTAACAAGGTTTTTCTATTTTTAGCTCCGGTGACCTACTTTTTCATCCGAGATGACCCATGTTCGAACTCATCCGAGCTATCACCTAGACAAGCATCTTGACCAAGTTTGATGATGATTGATGCAAAAATGTGACCGCTAGAGTGTTAACAAGGTTTTTCTATTTTTAGCTCCGGTGACCTACTTTTTCATCCAAGATGACCCATGTTCGAACTCATCCAAGCTATCACCTAGACAAACATCCTGACCAAGTTTGATAATGATTGAGGCAAAAGATGTGACCTCTAGAGTGTTAACAAGGTTTTTCTATTTTTAGCTCTTGTGACCTAGTTTCTCATCCGAGATGACCCATGTTCGATCTCGTCCAAGCTATCAACTAGATAAGCATCCTGACCAAGTTTGATGATGATTGAGGCAAAAATGCGACCGCTAGTGTTAACAACTAAATGTGAACGGACGACGGCCGACGGACAATCATCGATCCTAAAAGCTCACCCTGAGCATGCTCAGGTGAGCTAAAAACCTAAATCAAAGTCTGAGACATGAATGGATAAACATTTTGATTACAGTAAATTCTCTCTATTAAGACCACTAACGGGTCTGACTCAAAGTGGTCTTAATAGTGAACTGGTCTTAATAGTGAATAAGTCACTTTAACAGCTGACGAAGTCCAACTTAACTTAATGTATACCTTGTATAGTTTTATGCACATGGTAAATGTACTTAATTAAATGAGTAAAAAGAAACACATTTTTTTAAACAAAAAAACATTTTTAATGCATGATAATAATTATTATACTGTAGATCATTAATATGATGAAAACATTAATTTACGACTTCCACTTAAGAAGAAAAATATGAGGTATTAATATAGTTATGACTCTCATTATGATTTATACATTAATTACATATCGAAATAAAGCACACATGAACTGATAATTTGGTGTAATTAGCAATTTTTACCATACTTGCTATAAATTGTGATGCACAACAAACAATTTTACATGCTATTTACTTGTTTATCACATCCTAATTACGCTGACAAATTAATCGTTTCTCACACCATAGCTGCTTAGATTAATTAGCCAGAAGTGGTTTAAACTGATCATGCTGACGCTTGAATGCTAAGGATACATCGTAAAGCAAGCGTCTAATCAATTGATGTATATTAATGACCTCAATGTTAACCCGGTGTATTTCTTTTTAGCCCGGGAAATCAAAGGACATTTCAATCTGGCTATAGGACAAATTAACGACCAAGTTGAAATGTTGTGGCCAAATGTGCTCTGGTGTTAACAGGTTTTTTGTTTTAAGCTTACACCACCGAAAATGTTAAACCAGAGCTATCAAGTAAAAATCCGAAGTTTGAGACGTGGGGTCGGTACTGGTCTTTTCTCAATGTAAGAAGGCAAATATTTCGACTTTAAAAGCTCCCGTGACATCCCGGTGAGTCCTAATCAGTCTGACTGGATGTAGTGACATTTTACGTAAGTTGGACTACATCAGTTCTAAAAGTGGCTTATTCCCTATTAAGGCCAATTCACTATTAAGACCGCTTTGAGTCAGTCCCTTTATTGGTCTTAATATAGGGAATTTACTGTATAATAATTGTACACTTCTTTCATCAGCAAGAGGAATACAGACACTAAATTCTATACAATTGAGAATTTAGAGACAACATATATATTTAAAAGTGTAATTCAATTTACCCTCAGGTTATTTGCTGCCTCTTTAGCCTCCAGTTCTCTCATTCTCTGTGCTAAAAATCTTTGTTGTTCCTCATATCTTTTCTCACCTTCAATACTTTCTTGTTTTTCAGCTTCAATGTCAGTAGCAACCTTAATTTTTGCAGCAAATAATGTTTCTTCTTTTGCCTGTTGTTCTCTGCGAAGGAAAAAACAATCACTTAAAGCTTATTTCAATTAACCATGCTTTAATTACGAAAAACAGATATACTCATTATAGGAAAATATGTGCAACTTTCTGAATCAAAAACATCTGAGAAAGAATATAGAAATAAATTTTTTTCCAAAAAACATCATTTTCTTGTATAAAATATAATTTAAATTTCTTGACAGTTGAGGTCATTAACAGATCAAGGACATACTTAAATTATACAAAAAATCAGTTTTGTCATAAGTATTGGTTTCTTCTAGTATAAATCAAATCTGTCTGTTATAATATGAAATAAATTTATGGTGATTTAGGCCGCAACTTTTTAATTTATTGGTTTACAAAATTGCCTAATTTCTTGGAAATTGGAAAAAAATGTAGATTCAGAAAAATGAAAAAATAATGAAAAACAAGAGCCACCACCAAGGGGGGCAACAATCAACTGTTTTTACTTTTTCTAAAAGCAAACAAATAAGCAGTTAAAACAAATCTTTAAAAACAAAAGAAAAAGAAGAATGTGTTTGTTAAACACAAATGCCCAGGCTCAGATTCTTGTCAGTAACAATATTTAAAAAAAATATTTAATTATTCACTCAGTTAAGGATGGAAAATAGTAAAAAAAAAATGTAAACACATATAACATATAACTTGGCAGCGTTTTGTAATTGTGAAAAATATAAGTATGGCAAGTCATTGCTATGACTTGTGATGAAGTTGAAAAATAATTGACCTTTGACCTCTTGTGACTAACCTTTATCTAGAGAGAGACAACTCAACTCAACATGGAGAACATTTGTGCTAAGTTATATGGTGAACATTTGTACCAAATTATTTTGTAATCCTTTAAAGAATGGGCAAGATATAACGAAATTCTTGAAGGAGGATTGACACAAAAAAGTTAGAATATCATGATGACAGTTGTCATAAGATGGTTCTTTCTGATAAATAAATCTGTTTTAGTAATACTGATATGAATGATGGTATCAGGCAGCAATTTATTTTTGGTTTAAAAATTCCCTTCAAAAAAAATAATTGTTAAAGTAATGTTCAGGTTGTGAAAGGGTTAATAAATAACACAGAAAACTTAAATTTTCCATCACCTCAGTTTTTGTTCATTCATTCTTTGTCGGTCATCTTGCATCTGTTTACGAATTTTTGACATTTCCTTGCGTATCTCTGCTTCTTCTCTCTTCATTTGTAACTGTTTATCTCTTTCTTCTTTAATCACTAATCGCTTTGCCATTGCCTGTACTTCTTTGTGATTTTGTTTCTCCTCGTGTTTCTTTCGTAACTCCATTTCACGTTTTTCCCTATTTTCTTTCACCTGAAAAACACAATACAAACACACTGTCTTACTGCACAAGAATATATTTATGTGCAGCTTTTGTTCTTGCTATATTCACTAATATTCAAAGGCCCATTATGCCTCAATAATGCTATCATTTTTATTTCTCAAACCTTTCTATTTTCTGGTATCATGTTCCAGTAAAAAACAAGAGGGCCATGATGGCCCTGAAATCGCTCACCTGTATATAGGCCCCTGGGGCAGGGCCAATTTTAACCCAGGGACTTTTATTTGAACAAACTTGGTAGACATTCATTTGAAGATGTTTCATGATAAATATCTAAGCTCAAGCTTTTTTAAGTTTTACTATACACATATAGGGAATAACAATGACCCCCCCCCCCCTCTGGGCAGGGCCAATTTTGTCCCCAGGGCTTTTATTTGAACAAACTTGGTAGTCACTCACTAGAAGATAGTTCATGCTTAATATCTAAACTCTAGCTCTTTGGGTTTCTTAAAAGAAGATTTTTAAGTTTTAACTATATACATATTAGGAAAATCAATGACCCCACAGGACAGGGCCAATTTTGACTCCAGGGCTTTTATTTGAACAAACTTGGTAGAGACCCACTAGAAAATGTCTCATGCTTAATATATAAGCTCTAGCTATTTGGGCTTTTTAAAAGAAGAGTTTTTAAAGTTTTTTTCTATATACAAATCAGGAAAATCAATGACCCCCGGGGCAAGCCAATTTTGGCCCCAGGGCATTTATTTGAACAAACTTGGTAGACACTGACTAGATGATGTTTCATGCTAAATATTTAAGCTATAGCTTTTCAGTTGCCTAAAAGAATATTTTAAGTTTTTTCTTTTGTTTGCCATGGCAACCAGAGTTCTGCTTGGAATTAAATTCTTTTAACAATTTTTAAAGTTGACTACCAAAGGAACATTCCTGAGAAGTTTGGATGAAATTGGCTTAGCCATTTATGAGGAGATGTCGTTTAAAGTAAAAGTTTACGGACGGACGACGAACAGACGCCGCCAGACAAAAAGCGATCACAAAAGCTCACCATGTCACTTTGTGACAGGTGAGCTAAAAATATACTCATTTGCCATATAGATGAACTATCTTTTAGTTCTTTTGCTCTGTTAGCGATGGTTATAATCATAGTATATATGAGTGTTTGTATGGAAGATAAAATACTACTTTGTTTACATTTTGTAAGGGCCATAAATCCATCAACTCAAAACTAGAATTATTGGCAGTTAAAAAGTGAGCTCCCAACGAGTATTAACTTTCAAATTTTTTTTTTGCAGATTGATGTTGATTTTGAAACAATAATTATGTTCAATGCAGAAAAAGGTCACAATCAAGATAATTTATGATCAAATTTGATTTCCTACAAAGGGCACAATTTGAGCACAAATATTATACTATATATTTATTCTTAAAAAAAAATCTCTTTTGGTGTTCTGTTATATTTTGCAAAACAGTAACCCTAGGTCATATAGCCGACCAATCTTTTGGTTTTTGGTCATTACAGTAATAGCAACTTCTTAAATGACAAATTTATTGACATTCAGTTTTAAAGCATTAAATCTAAGCATTAAATTTGTTCTAAATACATCAATTATACATTATAAAACACAGCTTTCAGAAGAAAAATAATCTTCATTTCTGATGTTTATGAACATGTAAATTTGATCCCATCACTAGGCACAACATTTGCCTGAAATGTTTCTAGGAATTTTCAAAACAAAGGGGAAAATAGCACAGTAAATCAAAACAAGAGGACCATGATGGCCCCATTCACAAACCTAGGACACACTGCTAGAAAAGGTCACAATTTTTATTTAAAATTATCTTTACATTAAAAGTCAGTAATGCAGTCATTTTTTACCCAAGCTACATGATTTTGAAATATTTGTAGATGTCTGCTACCTAGTGCTTCATGACAAATATCTAAGCAAGCTTTTTTTTATCTTATAAATTTATTTTTTGGTTCGGTGCCATAAGCATGAAAAAATATGTCAGTACCGGAGTAAGAATTTGAGTAAGAGTAATCAGGAAATTCATAAATGGTGAATGAGCATATTTTTTTTCCATGCAGTAAATTTGTGAAGGTTTTAAACAAAATGTTTAGTTACTATCTACAGGATCTTTTAATTCTAGAACATGCTTTTTTATGCAAATTGCAGTTATCGTATAAGTTATAAAAGACAAAAGACAGAGCAATTTTCTTTTTTTCCATTTCAGCAAATAATAATAAAATTGCAAGTCAAATTATAGTATTGAATCAGTAATTGCTATACTAAGCATGATTTATTCACATCTCTGATCATAAACATTCTTAATCACACTAGCTGGTCTGTCAGGCATATTTCTAATTTTGTGTAGATTTTAGCATCCATAACAGGGTTCTAGCCAGGAATTTCTGAAGGTATGTTGCAGAATTTCTTAGCTCATTCAAGCGTCTGCTGTTATTGACATTGATTGACAGATATATTGAGAAATTATGTGAGACGCTTGGTTGATTATATATGGTTTGTTTATTCAATGCTGATATTGAGTGTTTCTTTTATAATAAAGGGATGTTGGGGAGATAAACAGATGACGCAATTACATGTATACCTCAACGCCTGAATGCATTAACAGGCTGGCTAGAACCCTGCATAACAAGAGGGCCATTATGGCCTTTATATCACTCACCTGATTATTGAGGCTCTTAATGACAAGGAACAATTAATATTGATAACAATAAATGATCTTAAAGGGGGCGGCAGTGATGTAAAACCCTGAACTATAAATAGCATGCAGTGTTAACCTGCAGAGAGAATGTAAACAAAAACAGCTGATTTTACACAGGAGAGGTTTAATGGATGTTTTATATAACTCACAGATTAATTGAAGACATTATTATTTTTGAAGTCAGTTGTTTTTTTTCTTCTTTTATTTCCACTGGAATGCTGTATGTGTCCTTCATCAAGTCAGACAATTATATCCAAATCCAAAAGATGTGTCTTACATAGGAACAACCTGCTAAAAATGTTCTTGACAGGAATTTAAAATATTTTTAAGCTGTTAATGTATAAAATTTTTATGCATATGCAACATTTAGTTTCATTAACATTTGTGAAAAGTAGTTTTTGACTACAAGATATTTACAACAAAATATAGTGTAAATGAAATATACCTGGAAGTTACTTTTACTGTTTTCATGAAGGTTAAACCATTCAAATACAAGTTAAATCAGTACTTTGAAATTTAAAAAAAAATCATATATTAATGGATTATTGTAAATTTGTTGGATTTGATAAAGCAAGTCAGTAAAAGTTATTGTTTTTTTCTTATCATGTATTCAGCATTCCAATGTGTCGTCTGCTGAAAATCTCCCTCCCTGAAATATACATCGTCTGCTACAAATCTCTCTCCCTGAAATAAACACTGCCACGTGCTTCTGTTTACTACTGAAGGTTCATGACCTGTAATGATCACATGGCTCCTCCCAGGGAAATTCAAATTTCAAATTTGACAGCCAGTATTTTTTTCCAGAAATACACTTAACAAAGTTATATTTTGAATAATTTTGGTCAATCTTTATCAAAAATATCTATGCCTACAAACATGCCAAGTGTTGTTTTAATGCATTTGGTAATTAATCTTAAATCTTTGAAAAAGGGTCCCTGAAGTGAAGCATGCATAAAATTAATAAGAAACCTGCCCTAGCGCCATCTGCTGGCTTTTATAGTCCAGTTGGGCCTTTAAACTGATATCATAACATTCATATAAGCATCTGAAATAGTGCAAATGCACACAAGGTTTTTCCATATATAGGCTGTGTTAATGAGTGTTTGACCCCAGATGACCCATATTTGAAATTCAGCTAGTAAATATCTTAACAACTTTGCTCACAAATTCAATAGAGAGGTAAGGTATTTCGACAAATACTGTAAGATGTTATTAGAAGTAGAAAAACATTACCTGTTGATGTCGGAGTTCCATTTTATTGCGAGGATCTTTATGTTTTCCCCACTTGTCAAGTCCAAGGTCATTTTTAAACTCTTTCTTCACAACTTGTTTATCTAACATACTTTTCATGACAGATGCTAACACATCACCTTCATCAAAGTTGTATATATCTTAAATCAAAGACAGTTATCTAATTATTGCTTGTCAAAAGCAAATTTTAGTACTGATTCACAAGGAAATATTTGATACAATTCATTTATGCAGTATTCGTTTCAGATATGTTCATTTCTATACCTTTGAGAGTTAGAGTTCTAATACACTGCACTTCTCCTTAAAGATATACTTCGACCAAATTAAATATTTAAAAATACTTATAATATTTGAAATCTCAATTTTATATCCTCAAGTATGCTTTAAAGAAAATAAAAGTAAGCAAAACCCCAGATGCACAACTGCACATGCAGACTAACATTCAGATTTCAAAATCAAAAATCAAAATTTAGAATTCATTACAAATCACTTTGTGCTTACATAATGTCACTGAAGATGTCCATTGACACCAACATTACTTTTTGATACAATCAGAAATTAAGACCACCCACTATTAAGACCATTTTTCTCCATAATCACAAGCGGTCTCATTAATGAGGTTATACTGCTCTCTGTAATTCTAGGCAAAGCTGGACTTCACTTTTCAGTAAAATTAGGGCAAAGTTATCGTCTAACCTTGCCTTGCTCTTGGTCAAATACTTTTTGAGCTACGTGTGAAACAAATGAAAATTTTTACTAAGTCAATGGCAATGACTTAACAAAACTGAATTAATCCACATGCTAAATCCCAGGTGCAAAACTTTACATGCTGATCAACATTCCTGTAAGTTTGTTTACTCTAGCTCATGCACTTTTAGAACTACATGTGACACAACATGGAAACATATGCACACCCGGATGGACGAGGGCAAAAGTAAATGCCCCTCACTCTCTCCTCTAGAGAAGGGGCACAAAAATAAATTATTTAAATAAATAATGGTATATATTTAATAATAATCAAGTCACAAAGACACAATTATTGTTTAGTGGAATATTGCTGTGTCATTATCATGGTGTGAATTTATTTGACATGCCAGCCTTATTTCCCCTGGTAAATATCAATTACTTAAAAAGAAGATTTTTTGGAAAATTAATAACTTGTAAAATAATTAAATAAAGAAAACAAGACAAAACAAGAGCCCGGTTTGAGCCGGGTGATGCTCCCCAAATAGGTTTTGGACACAGGAAAGTACACCTCTTGTAATTTCAGAGTTATGTCCCTGGAAAAAGTTCAAAGTGCAATCATTCCAAAATAAGGCAAGGCGGAGTTACTGTTCTTTGCACTGCACTTCTAATCAATGCGATCTATCAACCTACAAAGTTTCTTGTTGATACCTCTTATGGTTTCCGAGTTATGTCCCAGACAAAGTTCAAAATGTAAAAATGAACAAAGGGCAATAACTACAAAATTTGAAATGGCGGAGTTCAAGTTCTTGTGCACTACACATCTACCCATTTAGATCTATATACCTACAAGGTAAAAACGGAATGAATAGGATCATAGAGAATTTACTGTTACCCATTGTTCTCCAAGTCACACAAGTACCTCTGGTTTGTACGGACAGACGGACAAGGTGACGACTATAAGTGGTGAACTTTTTTCTCAAAGGTACCGGCAACTTCAAGATAACAAGTATCGACTGTAGAAAATTATAGAGTTAAAGCAATATACAAATTACCTTTAGAATGCGAGTTATTTAATCTGGATGACAATGGAAGTCCATATTCCTCATAGTTGTTGGCAAGTAGGTTGTCCCATTCTCGTTTTACATCTGCCTGTATCTCATGTTTTTCCCATCCATCTTCATCATAGTTACAGTCTATCTCTGGTCCAAGTCCACCGGTAAGATTCACTTTTTCTTCCATCCATTGTGACAATAAATCTTGAGCTAAAACAAAGTTATCCAGAAAAACAAAATCATTCAGAAGCAGCTCTTTATATACTGATCATAAGAACAGCCATTATTTAAGCTTGACAGTTTATGTGATTCAGTACCCATCCATATGTGGGGATGTAGAATACCATGACCCATACAAAAGGGTCATGATAGCCCTTAATCGCTCACCAGTGGGTATGGTCTAGATGGACAAGACTTAATGAACCTGAAAATTCCCAAGTTTCATGCCAAATATCTTAGCTCTAGTCTTTTAAATTTCAGGGGAGATGATTTTTTAAGGATTTTTCTTCAAATATACAAGGTAAACGAACAATCCCCGGGGCCAGGCCAATTTCAGTCCCAGAGTTTTTGTTTGTACAAGCTTAGTTGAAACCCATTAGATGATGTTTCATACTAAATATCTAAGCTGTTAGCTAACCTTCATGGCTTCAGAGGAGACAATAGTTGAAGAATTTACTATATAGATATATTATAAGGAAAACCCATGACCCCCTTGGGCACAGCCAATTTAAACCCCAGGGCTATAATTTGAAGAGGCCTAATAGAGGTCCATTACATGATGTTTTATGCCAATTATCTAATCTCTTGCCTGTATTGTTTCAGAGAAGATGATTTTTAAAGATTTTTATTTCTGTTGCCATGACAACCAGTTTTGCATGGAATGAATCTTTTTGAACAACTTTTAACAACTTTGATAATTTCTAGAATGTTTTGATATTATTGATCCAGTGGTTTAAGGAAGAGGTGTTTTTTTAAAGAGAAGTGTGAATGGATGGACAACAGACAGGGAGTGATTATAATAATTTACCTTAAGCATGTTCTGCTTTGGTGAACTAAAAAAATCCTAGCTATCAGAAACACTGGTCAGAGGGGTGTTTTAGCATGTATTTAGTACAACAAATATATTCTGGGAGTTATTACAAATTGCAGGTAAATAAATAAATTTATTTTTTCAATTCTTGGAAGGGTGTATGCCACAGCCTGGACTGCCAATAGGAAGCTTACCTTCATTATATGCTTGCTCATCATCTTGCATATATTCTCTTGTAGCCTTAGCAATAGCTTTCCCTCTTGTTCTTCCATGTTGGCTTGAACCAAATACTTGCTCAGCTGCTCGGTGAGATGCATCTTCAACTTTCTACAATACGATGTCATATCCAGGTTACTTCAATAACTATCTTCAAATTTAACATAATTATGATCTTTATAAGCAAGAGTTTTTAAAAATTTGCAAAGAAAGTAAAATTAACATGAAGATTTGTCTGTTACTTTCATAAAAGAATGAATCACTAAAAGCATTTGCTATTTGGAAAATAGTTCTATAGAAATAATTTAGGCATTTAATGTTTTAATAAGATAGAATGTCATATTTTATAATATTAAAAGTTCTCTTCTTGTACTTTAACAAGTAAAGTTCAGGAACATCTACCTGGATCCAATTCTGGATGTCACTGTTTGTTGCCACTTTCTGAAAATAATGCAAAAAAAGAAGATAAAAAATACATTATAACAATAGCACAAACATAATAACAAATAGGCCATTAGCTGAAGACAATATTCTCTAATTGGACAAGCTTTTTGTGGTCAAGGCAAATGTAATCTTGACCATTGACCTACTGATTAGGTCATCTGCTAGTCATGACTAACCTCCACAACAAATTTTAGGACTGTAAACCCTTAGTGTTTTAGAGAAAAAGATTCTTTAATTCTTAAATATGTAAATAAGTAAATAAATAAGTATATATATATAAAGGGGAAAACCCAAGACCTCCTGGGCAAGGCAAATGTTGATCCTGATGCCATAATTTGAATATCCTAATACCAGTCTACTAGACAATGTTTCATGCCAAAAATCTAAGCTCTGGTTTCAGTGAGGAATATTAAGTTATTATAGTTTTTAACAAGGGCAACATTGTCTCAAAATACGCATGTCACAAAAGCTTTTGACAGAGATGTGGGCATTATGGATATGCATATAGAAGATATGCTCTGGACAATATCCAGAAAATATCTAGATATTTTATCATCTCTTGTGACCTTGACCTGGCAAATATTAACCTATCACCTACATGTGTCACACTTGAAGTCACAATAGTTATCATTTGTGTTACTATCCATTTAATAATAAATGACTAAATGGTCCCCGTACACAAACTTTGACCTCTCTATGTGACCTTGACTTTGGTTGCAGGGACCTGGATTGTGAGCGCAATAAGCCTAACAATGGTGCACACTTGTGCCAAGTTACATTAAAGTCCCCGATGAATGTTGAAGTTTGGCTCCGAACAAGCATTTTTCAATGACCGCTAAGTGTGACTTTAACCTTTAACCTAGAGACCTGGTTCATGCATGTGACACTGCTTCTCATAGTGCTGAACATTTCTATGAAGTTACATTAGAATCCCATCATGCCTTGAGAAGATATACTCTTGACAAATATATTTTATCATCTTTAGTGACCTTGACCTTGCATATATTAACCTTAATTACATGTTTTACACCAGTAGTTATAATAATGACCATTTGTGTTTCAATCCATCAATAAATGATAACTAAATGGTCCGAATACACATTTTCATATTTTATCTGTACTTTGAACCCTATATGTAACCTTGACCTTGGCTGCAGGGACCTAAATTTTGCATAAGACACTCTGCCTCACAATGGTGAACATTTGTGCCAAGCTATATTGAAATCCCTCTATGCATGTAGAAGTTTTGCTCTGGACCAGCTTTTTCAATGACCTCTAAGTGTGACCTTGACCTTTGACCTGGAGACAGGCCTTGGATATGTGCGCAAAACAGCATCTCATGATGGTGATATTTTCTATGAAGTTTCATTAAAATTCCTCCATGCGTGCACGAGATATGATCTGGACAAAATCTCTATATTTTATCATCTTAGCGACCTTTACTATCATTTTAAGTGACCTTGACCTTGCATATCTTAACCTAAACTAAAACTATCAGTAAATGTGATTAATACCCCCGCAAGACTGCTTCAGAAATGAGGATGTTACTAGTAGTGATGGAAATCGGATGAAATTTGTCCCAATCGATTATCGGTTCAGTCGGATGGGACATAATCGATAACTTTTCGAATAAAGTCGCGTTAAAAAGAAATATGGAAGTTACATTTCTTCCCAAGGCACTTGATTATATTCAGTAACATGAACTTCATTTAGCAATTTTTTAACACAGTTTTAACCTTATATAGACATAATTTTGCGAAATAGATTTTATTTTGCAATGGATGTCAAATAATTACATTCACATCACATTATATTACTATCGTTTACATTACTTATTGAGCCTTTTCAGCTCCAAATTGTCTCTGAGAAGATTTCTTTGCGAAAGGCAGTTCCTAAAAGAAAATTACCGTCAGAATTAATTACCTTTGATACTTAAAACATTTTCGACGACGTCGCGGAACAAATTTTGTGAATCGATTATTGTCGCTTTACATAACAGTAACTGATTATCGGTGACTTGCGACAATAGGAACATCACTAGTTACTAGTAACAGAATACCTTGAAAAAGAATTGAAATAGAGTTATGGTTGTGGGCAATAATAAAAGATAATTGTGGTTCTTGTATGTTGCATTTCCTTTCAATGTGGTTGACCATTGATGATGTTTTATTGAATTACTCTGTAATAAGTCCAGAAAGGAACAAAGGGCAATAACTCTATAAATACTGAAGATGGAGTTATGGCTATTGTACACTGCACTTCCTCTCATAGCGCTTGACCATTGTATGAAGTTGTATTGAATTCCAACTACTAGTTTTCAAGTTATGCACTGGACAAAAAAAGTAACAAAGGGCAATAACTGTAATTAGGCCAAATAGAGTTATGGTTTTTGTGCACTGCACTTCATCTCACTACCCTTGACCATTGTATAAAGTTTCATTGAATTCCAACCATTAATTTTCAAGTTATGCACTGGACAATAAAAAGTAACAAAGGGCAATAACTCTGTAATTAGTCAAGATGGAGTTATGGTACTTGTGCACTGCACTACTTCTCAATGTGCTTGACCATTGTTTGAAGTTATATTGAATTCAAACCATTAGTCTTCAAGTTATGCTCCGGACAAGGAAAATGCAACGGACCGCTGGACTGACCGACCGACCACCTGGTGACTCCTATATACCCCCCAAACTTCGTTTCCGGGGTATAATTACATGTTTCACACAAGTTGTCATGATAATGACCACTTGTGTTTCAACCCCTCAATAAATGATGACTAAATGGTCAGAATACACATTTTCATATTTTTTATGTTAACTTTGACCCCTGTGTGACCTTTACCTTGGTCGCAGGGACCTAAATTTTGCAGGCGACACTAAGCCTGACAATGATTATGGTGAACATTTGTGCCGTTTATAATTGAAATCCCCCCATGCATGTAGAAGTTTTGCTCCAGACAAGCATTTTTCAATGACCTTCAAGGTCAAGGTCACTGTTACTAAAAATAGAAATTCAGTTTCAACTCAACTTAGTTTGCTTTGGACTATTGACACCAATCTTGGTGTATGTATAGATTATATTAAGAGGCAGCTTGGGATTACTACCCAGGTGTCTGTGATCAAGGTCAAGGTCACTGTTACTAAAAGTAGAAATTCAGTTTCTGCTCAATAACTTGAGTTTGCTTTGGCTTATTGACGCCTTATTTGGTGTGTAGGTAGCTTATATCAAGAGGCAGCATGGGACTGCTACCCAGGCGTCTGTCATCAATGTCAAGGTCACTGTTATTAAAAATAGAAATCCAGTT
The DNA here is from genome assembly GCF_026571515.1 of Ruditapes philippinarum. Lineage (NCBI taxonomy): Eukaryota > Metazoa > Mollusca > Bivalvia > Venerida > Veneridae > Ruditapes > Ruditapes philippinarum. The sequence goes on from NW_026858859.1 coordinate 98,850, forward strand.
TCTGCTCAATAACTTGAGTATGCTTTGGCCTATTGACACCAAACTTGGTGTATGGATAGCTTATATCAAAAGGCAGCTTGGGATTGCTACCCAGGTGTCTGTGATCAAGACCAAGGTCACTGTTACTAAAAATAGAAATTCAGTGTCCGCTCAATAACTTTAGTTTGCTTTGGACTATTGACTTTAGTATAGCTTATATTAAGAGGCAGCTTTGGATTGCTACCCAAGTGTCTGTGATCAAGGTCAAGGTCACTGTTCAGGCTTCGCAAAACTGCTGAAAAATTTGCCTGACATTCGTCAGACAAACTTTCAATTCTTGTCTGACCGAAAGAACTTTTGTTTGACCAAATTTTTTTCCAAAATATATGTATATGGTGATACCTTTGTGTTTTTTTTAAGTGTGACCTTGATCTTTGAAGAAGCTTGCTATAAACCAAGTTTGATCATAATATCTCATTCCTAACTCTAGTTATTGTTCGGAAACCATTTTTCTATTTTTAGTAACGGTGACCTTGACCTTGAAGCAAGGGGATCCAAATCCTTTGATTGGTATATCTATCTGCCCCTTCCAACAAACAATTATCGGCAATAATTTTGATCAATTAAAATATTAATTATTTATCCCCTGTCGCTTCCTTAGTGAAGGTGTCATACACTGTCATTAACAACTGGCCAGTATAAATTTAATCTGCCTGCAGGCAGTTATTACACCCTGAAAAATACCGCTAAATATTCACGAATTCGAAAACCTAGCTAAACGCCGTTTTCCGGTACTTTCTGTACATAGCTCTGGGGAATTCACCTAATGGAGTGTAATATAGAAAAATAGAAATAATATTAATATCATGTAACTGTGTTATGTACTTCATTTGGTGTAATTCCCCAGAGCTAAATCCGTAACGTACCGGAAAACGGTGTTTAGCTAGGTTTTTGAAAAGGTCAATGAGGTCATGAAATCTACTAGATTCAGCGAATGTTTCAGGTAACCGACATGTCTAATTGTCCTTACTTAAAATAGCTTTATTCTATTCTGTGACTGATTGAATTTACAATGCCTAAATACTTTATCAAGATAGAAAAACTGTTAATAATTATTGACATTCTGTTTTTTGTTTATGGTGTCATTAAATTTGCAAGTTCATAGTTGTAAATACTGGTAATATAGGTTGTATGCCACTATGTAAATTTAAAAAAAATGTTTGCTGATCAATGCCCCACCTCCACAGTGTAAGAAATTAGGATTTGAATCGACTAGGCTGGTCGGACTACCAGATTGGAATATTCACTAGCCCAAAAGACATTTCACTAGGACGATTCATTTGTTCAAAACAGTTGTTTATATTGCCTCTAAAAATACAGTAGCCTGGTTGGGCTTGTTACTGTGAAAAGTTGGTAACCCGAGGAGAAATTTAGTAGTCAAAGGCTATAGGACTACTGCTAATTTCGAACACTGCCTCCAAATGAAAAGTGTCCCGGAAATGAGTCTAAAAATTATGGCATATATGCTATAGAATTCTATATATTTTTTAATTGTTTTTTTATTTGATTTTTTTTTTTAAATATATACTCGAACTCGGTATTATCAGCGCACCTCTATTATCGACGTATTCCGAAAATACGGTAATTTACATAAATAACACCGCCTACCACCCTCTCACGTGAGTAAACAATAACAAGGAAGTTCACGCTCCATCAAATCGCTAAATTTTCGTAGAAAATGTCACAAATTCAGGTAAAAAAAATTCATTGCTAATAAAAATCTATCAAATCCTATTAATTAATATGCTTTTACCCCAACTTATTCCTTTTTTTTAAAGCTTTATCCACGACAAATAATATCCGTCTGCTATCACTTCTCAATGTACACTGATGACGTCACTTTTTTTTCTATGGAAGGCCGTTTTCGTAATAATAACACTTACATTATTAACCATCCTGAGCAGAGCAAGTTGTAGATCTGCATTTTTAGGTAAGTTTTTTTTACTCTGTTATTCTTTTTTCAGGTTTCTCATACATTGACTGCTAAGAGGCGTCTTTCTTTTAGTACACCACACCAAGTGAAACTGAGGCGCCAGTATGACCCAGCAAATCTTCAACGTGCCTATGATGCAACCAATAAGGGTATGTCTGCCTATCGTGCTTCTAGGCTGCATGGGGTGCCAGAATTTACCATCAAGGATAGGCGATCAGGAAGGGTTGAGACTGGGGCAAATCCAGGGCCATTGAAGTTATTTTCACCCGAAGAGGAGCAGAGGTTGGCAGACCATATAAAGCACATGGCCAGCATTGGGTATGGCTATACTAAGGCCAACGTACAATATCTGGCTGCTGATTTTGCAGTGGCTTGTGGCAAGAAAATAAACAGTGACAAACCACTTAGTGACAGTTGGTTTTATGGTTTTCTAACAAGATGGGAAAATTTGAAGGTTGCAAAACCTCAAAAGCTCTCTTTACTTCGAGCTAAATGTGCCTCCAAGGAGGTCCTTGATCAATATTTCAAGGAACTTTGCACCATTATTTCTGATAATGGACTTGAAGGGAATCCCGAGCGCATTTATAACATTGATGAGACTGGCATTAATACAGAGCATGCTCCACCACATATAGTAATTTAGTATGTGATGCAACCTCTCAGCAACAAGCAGTTACTTCCCCAAGATCATCAACTGTGACAATTATTGGTGGTGGAAATGCTGTTGGGAACCAGGTCCCACCCTATTACATTTTCCCAGGGAAACGGTGGAATAGTGAATTTTTAAATGGAGCTCCCACTGGTGCAGATGGTGAAATGTCTGATAGTGGTTGGTCTAATTCTCTTATTTTCCAAAACTATCTTACAAAGCACTTTCTAAAGTATGCAAATGTCTCATCTGATACTCCAACTCTGATTCTTTTTGATCAGGGCTGCCAACAGCAAATTGCAAAATCAGAGGAAAATACGCCGGGGGTCAAGGGGGCTGAGCAAGCCCCCATTTGCGGGTCCAGGATTCTGATGATTTGGTATGCCCTAAAATCAATTTCCTGGACTCTAAATTTGACTTCCTTGGTTGCCTTTAAAGCCATTCAGAGACACTTTAGTTGGACTTCAGGTTTTCATCAGCCCCCAAAACAAATATCCGACATTTTGACAACAGACAAGAGCGACAATGTAAACTGTAATTTGATTGGTTATTCTAAAATAGAATGCCGGAAAAGACTCGATTTGACCAATGAGAAAAGCGCTTACAGACGTACCATAGGCGGCTAGCGTAACGATAAAAGCCGAAGCGTGCCGGTTTTTGGGTACTGTATAAAATATGACGAATGAATTTATTGTCTTTGTCGAATTTACATCGATCTCAAAAATGACCCAGGAGCTCACGAAATCCGCGGAAAATCGGTAGCCCTGTTTGATGGACACAAATCACATGTACAACTCTCTCTTATTGACTGGGCAAGAGAAAAAAACATAATTCTGTTTGTGCTTCCACCTCACACAAGTCACATAACACAGCCTTTAGATGTTGGGGTATTCGGACCTTTGAAGTCTATGTACTATAGGGAATGTCAAATGTATTTACAGAAACATCCAGGTCAAAAGATCACCAAGTATGAGTTGTCTAAATTAACTTCAAAGCCATACTTGAAAGCTCTGTGTCCTGAAAACCTCATTTCGTCTTTCCGGAAGACTGTCCCAGAATATATCCATTCTCAGATTGTACGATCAAAGAGTCCCAGATAGCACCCTCTTCAATTTATCCAAGTGTTCCTAATGTGTCTGCTGTTGATCCTCAACCTCAGTGTCTTCAGTGTTCACCAACACAAACCAATGTGCCAATACATGCCCAAGAAACTGACAAAGAAAACATTCCAGAAGGTGTACTTAGTCCTAGAAGTATTTTCTTCAAGTCCAGGACCATCACTGGCATCTCTGATCCCAGTAGGAAACCTAGGAAGAAGTTTGTACCACCATTTCTAGCTGGTAGTTTGTCAAAGCCCAACAACATCACAGTGCTTCAAGCTAAAAAGCCCAAAGCAAATCAAGCAACAATCACTGATAATTCCTCTCAATCTGTAAGATCTTTAAGTAAATCCTCTACTACAAAAGCAGTTCAATCATCTTCTTCAAAACAACTACCTCATCCAGGTCCTTCTGCTTATTATGTCAGCAGTTCAGAGGCTGAAACTGAGTCTGGATTTGAGGATGAATCTTCAAATTGCTGTGTGTGCCATAAATTTTCACCTCCAGCTCTTAAGCAGTGTACAAGTTTAGTTATTGTGAAGTGGGCTCAATGCGATAAGTGTCATCACTGGACACATTTGTCCTTCTGCACTGAGGTCAGGGTTGTGCGGCGTCATAGTGAATTTCTATGTCCCCACTGCCAATAAATGAATTTAAAACTTTAAAAAAAACTGTTAAAAGACTGTTTAAGTGTTTCCTGTTCCATGTTGACTTTATAAATATCCAGTTAATTGTTTTGAAATAACACTTTGACATTGTTTGGTGACATTTTATTTTGAAAACCATGAACTTGTTGAGTCATACTCTTGACTTGAAACTTTATAAATCAACCATAATATGTGTGTAAAGTACAGAAAGATAATTATTTGACGGTGGATAACCAAACTATAAGGTAAGACAAGTTTTCAGTCATGTTTTTTACAACAACGGCTTGCCATAGTTGATCAATGCTGAATACGTCGATACTAGAGTGTTCTCCCTTTAGGAAGTTGTGTATGCGGTCATGTGTATTGAAGCTAAACATCTTTGACCCAGTTCAGCATAAACTGAATTTCTTACGGTAAATTTGTAGAAAAAGTGTCTGCTTTTTCACGCAAAATATACTGGGCAGGAACCAGTTTCCGGACAGAATTTGAGTTTTTTTAATTGTCTACTTTTTTATAATAAACATGCATTAATAAAACTAACATACCAAAAACCTGAGCTCTAACTACGTCCGATAACACAATATACTGCCTGGTGACGTAAGCAATGTACAAACTGAAGGGTTAAATTAGGTCATCAAAAGTGTAAATTGTTCACTCTTGCAGAAGCAGTTTCCGGACATATATCAAGCTGCTATTCATATCTGTTTTTAACTGCTAATTATTCTCATATAACAAAAAATTTCGTCTCACATATTAGCTTTCTTATATAATTAAGCTGATTTACTGAAAAATGTTTATGATAGAAAAATATCGATCGCGTGATGGGTCTCGGAATGACTGAAAAGTGAAACGGATATTTTTGTGTGTACGACAGCAACGAAGTGCGAAAGTGGAGTAAACCTAGCTAAACACCGTTTTCCGATACGTTACAGATTTAGCTCTGGGGGTTACACCCAATGAACTTCGAATGAAGTACATTGTGCATTAATTGCTACCCCAAATTATATCCCAAAATAAACAAAATATTGCGCATGTGCAGAACAAATTACATGCCCCAAAGGGATATAAGGCTGTTTATAAAACACAGGTAAGATATCCTCACAAAATTTTAATGATGTATCAACTTGGAAGGAAGTTTATTTTCTCAAACAATCAAACCAAGCATCTTCATGATATATAATACCGATCGTCATCGATAAAGCCAAAATTAAGCCGTTATAATACTTGTCTGGAAACTGGTATTGTCCGGAAACTGGTTCCTGCCCAGTAAATTATTTAATCTAGCACTGAAAAAAAAAAACGCGTAGATAGTACATAGTGGAAACTTTAAATACGCCGATAATACGGCGTTCCGGGCTACAACGTGTAGTCTATAGCCGGGCAAGCCAAAGCCCGGACTCCCCGTATAATTTATAAACAATCAATAAAACAACTTGTATTAAGCTGCGGATTTTATTGTTAAACAAAAAACAGCAAATTTCACATTGAATATTTAATTGTAAATTGATGGATTGAAAAATCTTAAAATTTCTAGTATAAATTTATGGACAGTCCATAAATATGAATCTAACCCACTCCCACACGTCAAAATTAAAATTCCTGCCTGTGATCGTGAATAAGACCGTGGATCTTCTTGACGTTTCCAGCGGTACAAACTAGGTTTGTGTATGTTTTCTGTCATATCTTTTATATTCCTATAATATTCTGTCTTTCATGAACGCGGAAAATATTAAGTCTTTGAATATATTTTTCATGAAGGCAGCCATTTGTAAACAATATTCTCGCCAAATATGTTTATCATGTGACCGGGATCGGGAGTAAGCGAGACTGAAAAACATGGAGGTTAGTCAGCTAAATGTTAAGTGATAATGTAAGGATTAAATGCGAATTTTACACAGTTCTTATATTTTTTTTGTTGTGATTAATGTTCATATTGTACAATTTTAATTGTTAGATGGTGAAAGATCTTATTGCTAATTAATACGCAAGTTGAAATTTCCCATGAACCCCTTCGACGTGGACTCTCCCGGCCGGGGTTGTTGGCAAAGTGGTACACTCCCAAGCACTAGCATTTTTAATGTGGGGGTATCTGGTCAGTCTGGGATATTCCATTTAGCAGTAAAACATGATAGAAAAATGAATAAACTGATAAATAAGGGACATACAGTAGATCTAATGTTCTGAAACACTAATTGAATATATCATATGTTTAGATAAAACCATAATAGAAAATATATTTCAAAATGGTGGAAAGTCAAAGATATCCATGGGTGCCCACTGCTTGTTGTTGTATTTTTTTTAATTTAAAAATTCAATATTTTCTACAGTAATTATAATAATTTAATGTTGAAGAATTTTGACAGATACATAAAATTTACTGAACAAACATTTGACGACTTGTGACATAAAGAGGTAGATCTAATGGTGTTGACTCTAGAACAGGGACCATTTTAGGGCATTTTCTTTAAAATTCTGTCTTTTTCTGTCAAACCCCTTGACTGGTTTGCGGGGACTAAGTTAAAGTGTGAAAGAAAATAAGACATATATAAGATAATTTACATTTATATATATAAAATATTATTAAAATAATAGTGGGAAGTGTAAAGGGTTTATTAAAGGGTTTATTGTCCCCCCACCTTTTCAAAGAAAAAAGGGGGATATAGAAATAGGCTCCGTCTGTCTGTCCATCACACTTTCGTGTCCGGTCCATAACTTTGTCATTTATCAAAGGAATTTGAAATAACTTGGCACAAATGTTTGTTATAGTAAGACGATGTGACATGCGCAACATTTACCAGACCCCTACCTCCAGGGTCAAGGTCACACTTGCTCATTCAAGGTCAACATTGTCTATTTGAGGGTATACAGGGGCGTAGCTTGAAAGAAAGCACTCTAGTGTTAGGGGGTCCGGGGGAGTGGGGGGGTGCATGCTCCCCCGAAATTTTTTGAAAATCTACATTGCCATAGCTGACTTTTTGGGTATAGAAGAGAAGAGAATACATGATTTTGCTACATTTTGGTATCATTGAAAACTTTACCATCAATATAAATATTTCCGTACTTATAACTAACTCAGCGCAAAACAATTGTAAGTGACACTTCAGCAAAAAGAACTGCTTTCGGTTTAAAGGAATAGGAACGTATATAGATTGAACATCTAAAATCCGGAAACTTCTGAAAACCGAACATTTTTCAGGGTCACAAAATTTCTCCCGTTTTCTAAACTTTGAACTTCTAAATTCTGAATTCTGAACGAATTTCTGGTAAAATTTGGGTTATATCAATTCAAATTAACTTCCAAAATCCGGAAATTGAAAAAGGTGTAAATGAATATTATAATTGAGATAATACATTTAAAACCTTCAAAATGTCAGTATCTTCCAATTAGCAGAAACCATTTATCTTGACACCTATTAGAATCTCAACCTGTCAAGCATGTCAAACACTTGATTAAAGTGTGAAAATTAAAAAAAATGAGAAGTATAATGTGATGAAAAACAAAAAAATACTGGTTAATAGCTAGTACATGTACAACATGAAATATACTAAATATTTATACATTAAGATTTTGTATCAACAAATACTGTTATACTAGGTGATAATAAAATTTAACATACAATGTAGATAAAAGTCCAATAAGTTTTTAATTTTATGAATTTAATCAGCTTCATATATTTTTGATCATGTCTCATAGTTCAAGGGATGTTGGTTACTCTGTTTGAAAGCAGTCTGGCAATCTGTTATAGTGAGATTGGTAAAGTGTATGCAATGTAACAATTTTTAAGTAGGGGTAGACTGTTTCAGTGGATGGAAGAATGAGAATTTAAAGTAGTCTTTCAGGGAATGTACCTAAGCATGTGGGCATGTCGGGATGCTCTCCCTAAGATAACAGTAATTTTACCTCCTAGACGTAGTCTTTTCGGCACTTTTGTCACCTCTACAGAGTAGCAGCAACATAAAGGGAGCACTTCTCTGTCGTCTGTCTGTCCTTCTGTCACAATACATGCCCAGACTACTCCCAAGAAACTACTTTTGCAATTTCATCCAAATTTTTACAGGAATGATCAATACTAAGTCTAGTTGTTCTTACCTGTTCAATGATTTTTATACGCCTCTTTCAAAAATGGGTTATATTATATTATGTGATTTTTATTCTTAAACTTTGTCCTGACCAGTCCTTTTAAACCACTACAGTGTTCGAAATTAGCAGTAGTCCTATAGCCCCTGACTACTAAATTTCTCCCCGGGCTATAAACTTTTCACAGTAACAAGCCCGTCCAGGCTACTGTATTTTCAGAGGCAATATAAACAACTGTTTTGAACAAATGAATTGTGCTAGTGAAAAGTCTTTTGGGCTTGTGAATATTTCAATCTGGTAGTCCGACCAGCCTAGTGGATTTAAATCCTAATTTCTTACACTGCCACTAATGCAATTTCAATAAAACTTTAGAGAATTGATCAGTAGTTCAAGTCCTTGCGCATATTACACAGGTTTTCCGCGTGAATGATTTATGGCCCTTTTATGAAAAAGGTTTTTTTTTGTGTTGCCAGCTACCAAGAAGCTTGTCCTGACTACTTCTCAGAAACTACTGGTGCAATTTCATCCTAGCTTTACAGAAATTATCAGTATACCAAGTCTAGTTGTGCATGATATCTGTATTTTTCAATGATATTTGTGAGAGTTATTGCCCTTTAAAACTACATAGAAATGTTCACCACTATGAGAAGCGGTGTTGTGGGCATGAACAAGGTCTCTAGGTTAAAGGTCAAGGTCACACTTAGAGCTCATTGAGAAATGCATGTCTGAAGCAAAACTTTTACATGCATTGAGGGATTTCAACAGGGCTTCCATTAAGGGAAGTTTGGGAGTCATTTAATCCTTGATTTTGGCTTGTGACTTCCAGGATCTAATACTTTTCCTTCTTTGCTTCCAATATCAGAGATTTTACAGTGTCTGACTTCCAAATTTTGAAACTTAGTGGAAGCCCTGTTTCAATATAACTTGGCACAAATATTAACCATTGTGAGGTAGAGTGTTGCGCATAAAATTCAGGTCCCTTCAGCCAAAGTCAAGGTTGCACAAAGGGGTCAAAGTTCAGGTAAAAATACAAAGATTTGTATAAGGACCTTTTAGTCATCATTAATTTAGGGATTGTAACACAAATGGTCATTATCATTACTGCTGCTGTGACACTTGTAATTTAGGTCAATATATGCAATGTCAAGGTCACAAAAGATGATGAAATATACATATTTTGAACCGAGCATATCCTACAGGCATGGAAGGATTCTAATGAAACCACTGATTTAATATAATTTATGATAAGATTTTGTTATGTGTATATGACTTAGATAAATACTTTTAAGGTAAATAAAACTTTTGTGAAAATAAACAAGCTCATTTTTGCTAACCAGTGTAATGACAGGTTTTATAAGTGACAGAAAATTCATACCACTGACAGAGAAAGTACAAAGCCCAAAGCTTAGACATTTGACATGCATACATGCCATATCCTCTGCTGGGGGACAAAACCCCCCGATTTTCGACCTTGTCTGTAGATCTCCGGCCGTGGGATCAAAATGATCCGATTTTCAAAAATACTACCAACAAAAAAATAAATTAAAGCATCATTTTTACCAATAAACATAATTTAACGAAAGACTTACAACTTTTACAACTATACATGCCTGAAGTAATATCTCCAGGGGTCTAAATGATAATTGCATTGTTTGTTACTCCGACACACTTCAGGACATGTAGCATCAATTTGTAGATTTCTAGATAAGTTATATTAATCATGACCCTCGGGTCAAAATTGGCCTTGCAACAGTAGTTACTTTCTTTATGTAGACTACGGTATAGGAAAACACATCTTATCTTTTAGTGGATAAATTCTATGCCTAAAGCTTTGCGTAGTAGACTTCACACTTAGGGTAAAAAATGCTTCCTCCTTTGAAGTCATATACATAACAACTAGCAACTAGCCTTTTCCATTTATCCCAGCCATCTTCTATTAGGAGTATGAATTTTATTCAATGATATTTTATCTTCTTCAGGTCTAAATTTTTGTGGTAATATTATAATAATTTAGATAATTGAGTTACTGTTTCTTTGGACTTCCATATTATAAGATATGGGAAGAGAATAACAGTTTACTGGGTTAAAGTAACCAAAGCTAGAAACAGATTTTTATACTTGTTGTAAGAATACCTTGGTGGTCCTGTAACATTGGGTGGAGGTTGGAGCCACATAATCAATGCGTTGGAAATAATAATAGATTTTAACACTTGCTCCTACAGATTTTACTAATGTATTTAGTGATCAATGTCTTTCATATTTGGTAGATAGATACCTTGGGCAGTCACTAGTGTTTTTCTATCATTTTATTTACAGTTAAAGCTGCAGTCTTTCAATTTTTCAAAAAGTCTAAGTCAAGAAATATAATGTTTTGAGTTAAGTAAATCACAAAAATGCTCACATGATAATTTGCATGGTTTAAAACGTTATTGTTTTTGAGACTAAAAAATAATTTGGTGACAACACTTAAAATACAGCTACATGTATGAAATGAGTAAAATTAATTGTATTTCAGATAAAATAAATAGTTAGTGTTGTTTGTTGCTCAAAAAACACTGTAAAAATGGGAGATATCGGTTCAAACACCCCATCTTCATGGCAAGGCACACATCCAGACCATCCAATATATCAGTCAGCCAGAGAGGAGGAACCAAGCTCCTCTATAACTTCTTCATCTTCAGCATCTTTTGCACCAGCTGTATATAGAGGGCAGTCTGTGTTTCAGAATTCAAGCCGTTATGTTTCAGACAGCTATGATGTTCAGGTATCTTGTTTTATTACCCTTCCAGACTTTTTCCTCCTTTTTGATTGGATATTGGTCACCCGAAAGAAATTGATATTACCGAGCCAGACGGGTAATATACACACTAAATTTCCCCGTTGGGTACCCCACGGTGTAAACAACATGGGCTGTGGCGATGCGCGTACGGTTTAATTTTTCGTGATGTAAATTCCGATTTACAAGCACTTTTTAACTGTAAATGATAAATATTTACCAAAATAGAGTATGATACATATTCTCATCAGTATTGAAAACAAATATGACCTTGTGAAAGCCTGATATTAATTCCAAAAAAGTGCGTTAAACAGACTACTCCTTTTCTCTTGTTTACATTCGTTAGGTTCGAAAGAAAATATGTGACATCATGTTGTGGTGAAGGGGTACCCTAAAGGGAATCTTATTTCGACGTTTCATTTGAAGTAGCAATGATTTATATTAAAATCGTCTTAACTCGGCAGGGGAAGGGTAATAAAATTATTATTTTGGTTTTGGAGTGATATATGTGGATATATTACCTGCCAAGATAAAATATCACCCTCGCCTAACGGCTCGGGTGATATAAAATCTTGACAGGTAATATATCCACATATATCACTCCAAAACCAAAATAACATATATTATTATACCCCAAAGTACATTATCTGATTATGTATAGGGGGTTATACTGTAATCACTTTGTTGTGTCTGTCAGTCAGTCTGTCTCCATCGTATCTGCTCTATAAATCCTATACCCCTTGAAGGATTTCCTTCAAATTGGCACAACAAGGCAATATGCACAAACTATGCCACTGCTGTGCGAGCTGAAGGTCAAGAACACCCTTAAATATATCCACTCAATTGATTCCAATACCTCTTTAAGGATTTCCTTCAAACTTGGTCCCAAATGTTCACCTGAACAAAGTAATGTGCAGAACATTGTGAAGGTCATAAGTGACCCTTAAAGGTCACATATCAAACAATTATATGTCAGCTCTTTAAATTCGTTGATGTTCAAAAATTTGTTTTTAGTCCCCTACCGGTTTACCGGAGGGGACTTTAGGTTTACCCTCCGTCCGTCTGTCCGTCCATCTGTCTGTCCGTCCGCAAAACTGGATCCCGCGATAACTTGAAAAGTACTGAAAATATTTTTATGAAACTTGGTATATGGATAGATGGCAGTATGGAGATTATGCACGTCTTTTTCTTTTCTTCCTATGTTGAAAATTCTGGTTGCTATGGCAACAAATAGGCTGAAAATATGGCAAATTTTACACATAAACTGTATCCAGTGATAACGCAAAAAGTACTGGAAATATTTTTATGAAACTTTACATATGGGTAGATGGCAGTCTTGAGATTATGCACGTCTTTTTCTTTTCTTCCTATGTTGAAAATTCTGGTTGCTATGGCAACAAATAGGCTGAAAATATGGCAAATTTTACACATAAACTGGATCCAGTGATAACGCAAAAAGTACTGGAAATATTTTTATGAAACTTGACATATGGGTAGATGGCAGTCTTGAAATTATGCATGTTTTTATGCCCCCGCCATGTAATGGCCGGGGCATATAGTGTTACCCTGTTCCGTCATTCCGTCCTTCCATCCTTCCATCCTTCCGTCCTTCCGTCATTCTGTCATTCCGTCATCATCAGTTTCCGTTCATTATCTTAAGAACGGTTGCACACATTCAACTCAAATTTTACATATGGATATGTCATGAGAAAATACAGGTCAAGTTCGAATTTGGTCATGGTTCGATGATTTTTGGCAGAGTTATGCCCCTTTTACTTTGTAGATATTATGAAATTTCAGTTTCCGTTCATTATCTCCCCAACGGTACAACACATTCAACTCAAATTTTACATATGGATATGTCATGAGAAAATACAGGTCAAGTTCGAATTTGGTTATTGTTCCATGATTTTTGGCAGATTTATGCCCCTTTTACTTTGAAAATAATATGAAATTTTCAGTTTCCGTTCATTATCTCCCCAACGGTACAACACATTCAACTCAAACTTGACATATGGATATGTCATGAGAAAATACAGGTCTATATTTATATACATATTATAAGGTTATGACTAAAATCTCATTTTAAGTCACTATCAAGCAGTATATACCATCCAAACACTGTGTGGGCCCCCTGTGGTACAACACATTCAACTCAAATTTGACATATGGATATGTTTTTGGAATGCCCAGGCCAATTTCGAATTTGGTCATGGTTCATTGATTTTTGGCAGAGTAATGCCCCTTTCACTTTGAAAATAATATGAAATTTACAGTTTCTGTTCATTATCTACCCAACAGTGTTACATATTCAACTCAAATTTGACATACGGATATGTCAAAGGAATGGGCAGGTCAAGTTGGAATTTGGTCATGGTTTGATGATTTTTTGGCAGAGTTATGTCCCTTTCACTTTGAAAATAATATAGATACATCTTAGGAATAAGCAGTTTAAGTTTGAATTTGGTCGTGGTTCAATGATTTTAGACAAACTTATCTTTCCTGAATGTTGGAAAAATTTTGAACTTTCAGTTTCAGCACACCTACTGTTAGCCATTATTTTGGCTACAAATATGCAATATGCTATTTTTAAAAGGTTAAGACTGAATAATTTCAGTGCCTTGAACATTGTATGAAAATGGTTTGTGTTAACATTAAAAAGTTTTAAGGGCTTTGAACTTAAAATGAAAAAAATAATTAATGCACCATCTGAAATTTTGGCTGCATGCGGGGGCATCCGTGGCATGATGACACATTTCTAGTTTTCTTTTCTTCCTATGTTGAAAATTCTGGTTGCTATGGCAACACATAGACTGAAAATATGGCAAATTTTACACATAAACGGAATCCAGTAATAACTCAAAAAGTACTGGAAATATTTTTATGAAACTTGTTTTATTATGTTTTGTGGTCAATATTTTCAAATACAGACTTCATCCTCAAATTCATTATAAATGGCAATACACAGGAGTGTATGACAATTAAAGAACTTTTTAAGGGACCGGTAGGGGACTACTGTATTGCCCACAATACTATCAAATGCTTGTTCATATTTGAATACATGTATTTGTTTTCATGAAGTTTGAGTGAATGTGTCCTCTTATTTTGTGTCCGAAATTGTGTCCGAATTTTTTCAATAATTTAGAAATTAGGAATATCTCAAGCACGATTGAAATTTTAGACTACAGTGTTATCTTTTATTATATGTCGGGCAATATTTCAGAGTATAATTATTGTTATGCACCTGGTCATCCATATGTCTGTCTGAAAGCAGTTTTATATCTATTGTATATCTTTTGAACCAATGGCAGAAAATTTAAACTGCTTGATAGAAATCTACCCATAATGAGACAACTTAAATATTTGGCATGTAGCTTTGCCTTGTTGGACCTCTACAAAATTTATATCAATCATGACCTTCAAGGTCAAATATTTGATTTTAGCTATAATTGGCGACTTTGTTATTCATCACCTGACCATATCTTACCTTGCCTTTAACTTACCTTACCTAACCTTACCTTACTTACCTTATCTTACCTGTCTGCCCTGAACTTACCTTACATTTCCTTACCTTACTTTCCTGTACTTTCCTTTTTTACTTACAAAGCATTAAATTTAATTGTAACAACCATGAAATTACTGTATAATGATAAGGTATAATTAATATCCACAGAGTGATTCTGTTAGAAGTCATATCTATCAGGCAGCAGAGTCATCTTACCATCCGGATCATCATAATGGAGGACAGCACTTTTTGGAGATGTCACAATCTAATAATGAGAATCAAGATCAGATAGGCAATTATAACAACTTGAATAACAATAGCAATGGTTTTGGGTCAGCGCAATCTACAGCTAGCAGTTCACAGACTTGTGATGTAAGCTATACAATTTATGAGGGTTGTATGGAAAGTTTCCTAATTAAATGCTCTGTAATCCCTTAACTTTGACAAACACAATTATTCTTAAACTGAGAACATTCTCATATGAATGTTGAGATACCTAATCAAACTTATCTCAAAACAGCTGCTAATATGGATGCCAGATCTAAAAATAGAACTAAGCTTTAAATGTCTTTTCTTAACTGCATGATAAATGTTGATGAGAGTCTATGTACATGTAGGAATGCTTCTAAGTGGAATAATTTTATTAGCTCGACTATACGCAGAATAATCGAGCTAATGCCTTCACCCATTTGTCGGCGTCTATATCTGCGTCCATGTGGTTAAGTTTTTGCGTGTAAGCTGGTATCTCCATAACTACTGAAGGGAATGGATTGAAACTTCACACACTTGTTCTCTGTGATTATCTAACATGATTGGCTCAAGTCCAATAACTCTGATTTGCTATTTTGCATAATTATGCCCCTTTTTCGACTTAGAAATTCTTGGTTAAGTTTTTGCGTGCAAGCTGGTATCTCCATAACTGCTGAAGGGAATGGATTGAAACTTCACACATATGTTCTCTGTGATTATCTAGCATAATTGGTATAAGTCCCATAACTCTGGTTTGCTTTTTTGCATAATTATGCCCCTTTTTCAACAGAAATTCTTGGTTAAGTTTTTGTGTGCAAGCTGGTATCTCCATAACTACTAAAGGGAATGGATTGAAACCACACACACTTGTTCTCTGTGATTATTATAACATGATTTGCATAAGTACCATAACTCTGATTTGCTTCTTTGCATAATTATGCCCCTTTTTTGACTTAGAAATTCTTGGTTAAGTTTTTGTGTGCAAGCTGGTATCTCCATAAATACTGAAGGGAATGGATTGAAACTTCATACACTTGTTCTCTGTGATTATCTAACATGATTGGCACAAGTCCCATAACTCTGATTTGCTTTTTTGCATAATTATGCCCCTTTTTCAACTTAAAAATTCTTGGTTAAGTTTTTGCCTGTAAGCAAGTATCTCAAAAACTACTTAAGGGAATGGATTGAAACTTCACACACTTGTTCTCTGTGATTATCTAACGTGATTGGCACAAGTCCCATAACTCTGATTTGCTTTTTTGCAGAATTATGCCCCTTTTTTGACTTAAAAATTCTTGGTTAAGTTTTTTGCGTGTAGGCAAGTATCTCCATAACTACTGAAGGGAATGGATTGAAACTTCACACATATGTTCTCTTAGATTATCTAACATGATTGGCATAAGTCCCATAACTCTGATTTGCTTTTTTGCATAATTATGCCCTTTTATTGACTTAGAAATTCTTGGTTAATTTTTTTGCGTGCAAGCTGGTATCTCCATAGCTACTGAAGGGAATGAATTGAAACTTCACACACTTGTTTTCTGTGATTATCTTACATGATTGGCACAAGCCCCCTAACTCAGATTTTTTTTTTCATAATTATGCACCTTATTCGGCTTAGAAATTCTAGGTAAAGTATTTGCTTGTAAGCTGGTATCTCCATAACTACTGAAGGGTTTGTGCCTTTTTTGGAACAATTTTATGCATTCATAATAATAAACCAGAGATTTACTCGATAAAACATCGTAAGAAGAAGCCTTTGTACCTTTTCGGACAATTTTATGTATTCATATAGGTAAGCATTATTATACTCAATGAAACACACTTGTGACAACTTTTCGAATAGTCGAGCGTTACTGTCCTCCGACAGTTCTTGTTATTTGGCTTGTAGTTTTGCATAGCTGATTTCTCCCTTTGTTTTATAAATCATTTCCCTTCCTTTAAAAACAACTCAGCATACGAGTTAAATGATGAAAGGAAAGAACTCATTTCCTGATGTCTAGTAAAGAAATTGTTCTAAAAATAGATTCCATAGCTTGAAGTAAGTCTAAAGGTTATGACCTCTAACAACAGAGATTTCAGAGATTTTGATGTAATGTTTTGACGTTATTATACTTTGCCTGAGGATCAAACCAGCAACCTCTTGATTATTTATTTGATGGCTATTGTGATTCATGAAACAAATTTATTCTTCTAGCAAACAGGATATCCACTTCACCAACTTATAGTAGATGCTCAAAACAGAATTGTTGCTGTACAAAGAGTTATATCTCCAGATGTTGACAGTACAGTTGACCAATCATCAAACACTAATACATTACAACAGCAACCAGCTGCAGAGCCGGGAAATTCTGATCAAGGATCTATAGTGATACAGCCAGTATGAATTCTTGATATGATATATGATTTAAAGCAAATTTAGGATAGCATATTAGCTTACAAATGACCTTGACCATCAAAGTCAGATTTTGAGTTAAAGTTAGATTGTAATAACTTTGTCATTTTACCCCGCCTTTTTGAAGAAAAAAAGGGGGAAAAATGGGTTCTGTCTGTCTGTCCATCTATATATCACAAAACTGGTATGGACTACTCATCAGAAACTACAGGTGCAATTTTATCTAGATTTTACACTAGACTTTACAGGAATGATCAGTACCAAGTCTAGTTGTGCATATCTTTGGTATATTCCGGTTCATTGATTTTTATTATTATGAATTATTCCCTTCCTTTAATTTATTATTTCTTTCGGGCATATTATGTTATACCCCCTGGTGTCCGTCCATCTGTTAGCAATTTGATTTCAGGAGCATAACTTAAGTTCCATTTGGCCCACAATATTGAAACTTCATAGGATGATTGTTTATATTGGGTAGAAGACCCCTATTGATTTTGGGGTCACAAGGTCAAAGGTCAAGGTCACTATTACCTTAAAACTGAAAACAGTTTCCGGAGCATAACTTAAGTTTCATATGGCCCACAGTCTTCAAACTTCATAGGATGATTGTCCATATTTGGTAGAATACCCCTATTGATTTTGGGGTCACAAGGTCAAAGGTCAAGGTCACTATTACTTTAAAACTGAAAACAGTTTCCGGAGCATAATTTAAGTTCCATTTGGCCCACAATATTCAAACTTCATAGGATGATTTTCCATATTGAGTAGAAGACCCCTATTGATTTTGGGGTCACAATATCAAAGGTCAAGGTCACTATTACCTTTAGACTTAAAACAGTTTCTGGAGCATAACTTAAATTCCATTTGGCCCACAATATTCAAACTTCATAGGATGATTGTCCATATTGGGTAAAAGACCCCTTTTGATTTTGAGGTCAAAGGTCAAGGTCACTATTACCTTAAAACTGAAAAAAGTTTCCGGAGCATAACTTAAATTCCATTTGGCCCACAATATTTAAACTTCATAGGATGATTGTCCATATTGAGTAGAAGACCCCTATTGATTTTAGGGTCACAAGGTCAAAGGTCAAGGTCACTATAACCTTTAAACTGAAAACAGTTTCCGGAACATAACTTAAGTTCCATTTGGCCTACAGTGTTCAAACTTCATAGGATGATTGTCCATATTGAGTAAAACACCCCTATTGATTTTGGGGTCACAAGGTCAAAAGGTCAAGGTCACTATAACCTTAAAACTGAAAACAGTTTCTGGAGCATAACTATAAAGAAGGATTGCTTTTTGGAGGAGGTAATACTTTATTCAATTCCCATGTCTTACAAATGCTTCATCCTTACTAAAAAAAAAATACTTTCGGGCATATAATGGGTTCTAGGGGTGCTCTTGTTATCAAAGTTATGACCCTTTAATGATTTTTATTTTTAAAGTTTGGTTTGACCAGACTAGTCTTATACCACTTAGCAATTTCTATGAAAAATTACAGGATTTATAGGTGGCTCAAGTCCTTGGGCATATTACATTGGCTTTCTGCTTGAACGATTTTTGGCTGAGTTATAGCCCTTGAATAAAAAATGTGTTGTAAATGATTTTTGTGTTGCCAGCTACACAGAAGCTTCTCTGGACTACTCCTCAGACATTGCAGGTTTGTGGAGCATACACCATCTTAAGTGATATTCTTGTATTGTAATGCTATTTGTTTACAGAGTACCAGTGGTAGGTCAGTGGTAAGCATGCATCAATCAAATGTCCACTCAGAGGTGTCAACATCTGCTCAGTCCTCCACTCAAGTCAGCAGAGGTCAGTCATTATAAGTATAAATTTATGAATTTATTAATATATTGGTAAAACTTACCAGATGTATTATTGGTGATTTATATCATTTGTTGGAAATCTCTATATGATTTACACTTGCTTGAAATAAAATGTCTTTACATTGTACTGAGAGAGTTGCTTATGGACTTTAAGGGTGACACAAAAAAGTACCAAAAAAGGAGAAAATTGCAAACTTATTTTCAGAATAGAGAGCAGGGTGTTTCATTTCAATAATTATGGGCATAGGCCCGTAAAAAACTCTTTTTATCTCACAAAAAAAGAAAACAGAAACATCCTCAATTAACACCAGAAATTCATACTTTTTCAAGTTCTGAGAAAACATTGAACTGTTATGACTTGTTTCTTAAAAGAAAAAGCATCAGATTGTTGAATATTCCACTTCTTTTAATCTTAATTTAAAAAAAAATGCTTCTTAATTGCTCCCAAGTTAAGCTGGGGGTCTTGAAGAATGGTATTGGGGTATATAGGAGTGAGCTTGCATATATAACTAGCTTATGGAAATGTTTTTTGTGCTTTCTAGGGTCATAGTAACTTCAAATAGATAAAATGTATTTTGGTCAATAACTAAAGTAAGGAATGAAATATAATAATCAAACTTCGTATATAGCAAGCTTATATGGATCCCTTCTTTGGGTTTGCTTTTAGACTGTCCAATGGTCAGGGTCATGGACACTGTTTCTAAAAACAGAAAAATGGTTTCAGTAACAAGATTAAGAATGAGATATTGTAATCAAATTACGTTTATAGTAAGATGATATGGAGGTTTTTCTTAAGATAAAGTTTGGGCCTCTTTAGGTCATGTTACTTTAAATAGAAATGTTTTTCAGTCTGTATTTAGAGTTAGGAATAAGATGAGGCAGTGGTTTATATCAATATTTTGTACACAGATCTTTTATTTTTTTTTGGGGGGGGGGGACATTTAGATTTACCCTTGTCTGTCTGTCCATTTTCATGTTGTGGTACACATACATTTTTTTTATTGTAGCTCAAAAAGTATTTGACCTAGAGTCATGAAACTTTACAGGAATGATGCTCAGCATGTGAAGTTACACACTTAGAGTTTTGCTTGTGGATTTATGCTATTTTGTCAAGAGTTATTGCTTTGACTTAGTAAAAGGTTTTTAGTTTTCAACTTGTGTCATGTGTAGCCCAAAAATATTTGACCTAATGTCATAGGTTTGCCAAAACAGTTGAGTGTGGGGGCACATGTGTGCTATGGACACATTTCTAGTTTTATATGTGAAATTGTACACAAATTTTGCTTGCTTTATAACAGTATGTATTGTCAATATCTCTTATTATGGACTCTTAAAAATATTCAGGATTATATAGGATTAGTTATGGGACATTAGTGTTGTAAGATATTTTGATGTATTAAAGGATATAGAAGAAGCTATGATGGTATGGAAGCAGCTGTTAGTTCTCTATCTACAGCAACATCTTCAAATGAAGCTGAAGTAACTCATACACTATCTCTCAAGGTTTGCACATTTTTCCACTAAAGCTTTTTTTCCCCACTTCACATCAGATCACTATTTATGTTGTGTTGACCATACAAACCTTTTTGTACCGTATTCAGAATTTTGAGACATTTTTGTAGAATCTCATAACATATGCCCTTGGGCAAAGAGAAACTTATTTAGCTTCCTTCAATCTGTCCAAAGAAAGTTAACCTAATTTGACAAGATCAGTTTATCCAAAGTTTACTTATACCAATGGTTTCTAAGTGACACACTAGCTTACCCATTACAAAGCTTTGTGATGGAAACATCTTTACTGTTAAGGTCAATTTTTTTCAAAGAAAAAAAATAAAGGCATATAGTTTTTACCCTGTTCCGTCATTCCGTCCTTCTGTCATTCCATTTTTACGTCATTCTGTCATCATCAGTTTCCGTTCATTATCTTAGTAATGGTTGCACACATTCAACTCAAATTTGACATATGGATATATCATGAGAAAATACAGGCCAAGGTCAAATTTGGTCGTGGTCGGACGATTTATGCCCCTTGATGAAATTTTCAGTTTCCGTTCATTATCTCCCCAACGGCATTACATATTCAACTTAAATTTAAAAAAAATGTGCAGGTCAAGTTCAAATTTGGTCATGGTTCGATGATTTTTGGCAGAGTTATGCTCCTTTCATTTTAAATATAATACGAATTTTTCAGTTTCCGTTCATTATCTCTCAAAAAGTATTACACATTCAACTCAAATTTGACATATGGATACGTCAAAGGAATGCACAGGTCAAGTTCGAATTGGTCATGGTTTGATTATTTTTGGCAGAGTTATGCCCCTTTTACTTTGAAAATAATATGAAATTTTTAGTTTCTGCTCATAATTGTCCCAACAGTATTACACATTCAACTCAAATTTGACATATGGATATGTCAAATAAATGTGCAGGTCAAGTTTAAATTTGGTCATGGTTTGATGCTTTTGGCAGAGTAATGCCCCTTTTTCTTAAAAAAAAAGAAGGAAATTTCAAGTTTCCATTCATTATCTTCCCAATGGTTGTACACATTCAACTCAAATTTGACATATAGATACATCTTAAGGAATAAGTGGCTCAAGTTTGAATTTGATTGTGGTTCAATGATTTTGGATTGAATGTTGGAAAAATTTTGAATTTTCAGGTTCAGCACTCATACTTTTGTGGAAATGTATGTAGTCATTATTTTGGCTACAAATATGCAATATGCAATTTACAAAAGGTTAACACTGAATAGTTTCAGTGCCTTGAACTTTGTATAAAAATGGTTTGTGTTAACATTGAATAGTTTTAAGGGCCTTGAACTTAAAATGAAAAAAAAAGGTTTGTGCAAACAAATTTGGAAATAAATATTATAACTGAAATTTTGGCTGCATGCGGGGGCATCCATGGCGTGACAACACATTTCTAGTTTCTTTTATTTTCTTTTTAAAGATTTGTTTAAATCATTTATTTGTTTGCTTTTAGAAAAAGTAAAAAAGGTTGAGCATTGCATCGGTCCGGCAGTTTATACTTGTTCAGTGAAATTATCTTACAGTACATGCAACAGTCATTATTTGTATTTAGAATGAAAGGAGATCAGTAGATGATATAGTTAGTGGGGAACCGGACACTACACAAGATGATGATGAAGAGTACCAGACCTCAGGTTGGTTCCTTTTTTATCAGAATATAACCTTTAATTTATGAATTTTTACTTATTATTTGGCATTTTTTATACACCCAAAGAAAAAATCTTGCGCGTTATTATGTTTTGCTTTTGGTCCTCTTTCTGTTTGTCTGTTAGCAGTTTTCATGTCTGGTCTGTATATTTTGAACCATAGGAAGGAAATTGAAACTACTTAGCAGAAATGTTAACAATAATGAGACGATGTGCAAAGTGCAGGTGAAACTTAATAGGATGATAGATTTTATTGATAAGAAGTGCAGTGCACAGAAACTGCTGCTCTGCATTTCTTATATTTTGATTTATTGCCCTTTGTTGATTTTCAAATTTCATTTTTGTCCTGGTCATTTCTCCTAAACTATATTGTTCACAAGGCGACACATCCGACTCGCGGAGTTCTAGTTTTATAGGAAAACATATCTAAGTCTTATTTGGATGGAACTACAATGCCTAGAGTTTGGCCTCTACAAAAGTCGTATTAATCATGCCCCTTGGGTCAATGTTGGCCCAACCCCTGGTGTTAGTTGATATAGTCTTGTATAAGAAAACACATTTCAGTATTATTTTGTACCAAGAGCTAAAATATTGAGCATGTACCATTACCTTGTGAACATCTGCAAAATTGATTTTAATAATGCCCCTAGGGTCAAAATTTGCCTGCCCCTGGGTCACTTGATTATAGAAAAATTGTGTGAAACTACAAAGCCCAGAGCTTAGATATTTGACTTGTAGACTTCTACTAAAGTTATATGACCTTCAGGTCAAAATTAACCCTGCCTTGGGAGTCACTTGCTTTAACTAGACTAAGATTGCCTAGTAGACCTCCATAAAAGTTTTATGAAACATGCACTAAGGGTAAAAAATGCCTCCACCTTGGAGGTCATATGGTATATATCATAATGATAGTAAAGATAAAACATTTTTCAGACAAGTTTCTTGATTGGGTCTTTACCCTAATTGAAAGATTATTTTTGATTAAATTTGGGTGTATATTGCCCTGCCTTTGAGGTGCTATTGTTAAGTTAGTGCTTTTTACACTGGGCGCATCTCCATGAATGTTTATAACTGTGAATCAGTGGCATGTAACAAATCTGCAAACATTTGTAACTTCAACCTATTAGATTATCATTATGATTTGCTATGCATAACTTTTACCTATTCTTGGATGATACATGTTTCAAGGTTAAGTTTCTTTTTTTTTTTTAAAAAAGGTCATGCTGTTTGAAAGTATTCATTATTCCATTATTTACAGATTATTAAATAAAGTAAATTATACATGTTATTTACAGTTTGCATAGTTTGAATAAATGTATTTTTTCTCGTTAAAAAGGAAGGTGTTGGTTTTATGCTTCCCGAAAAATTTCAGAGGAGCATATAGTCGGCGCCTTGTCCGTCTGTCCGTCCGTCCGTCTGTCTGTCCGTTGTCTTGTCCGGAGCATAACTTGAAAACCCTTGGAGATAATTTGTTGAAACTTCACACAGTGGTAGAGGGCATCGAGGGGGAGTGCAGTGTCAAAGAACCATAACTCTATTTTGCCCGGTTTTTGAATTATCTCCCCTTATAGAAAAATCTTGTCCGGGGCATAACTCTAAAACTATAAGAGATATCAACATGAAACTTTGTAGGTGAATAGATCTCAATGGGTAGATGTGCAGTGCATAAGAACAATAACTCTTTTTGTCCTAATTTTGGAGTTATTGCCCTTTGTTAATTTTAATACTTTGAACTTTGTCCGGAGCATAACTTGAAAACCCTTGGAGATAATTTGTTTAAACTTCATACAGTGGTAGAGGGCATTGAGGGGGAGTGCAGTGTCAAAGAACCATAACTCTATTTTGCCCGGTTTTTGAATTATCTCCCCTTATAGAAAAATCTTGTCCGGGGCATAACTCTAAAACTATAAGAGATATCAACATGAAACTTTGTAGGTGAATAGATCTCAATGGGTAGATGTGCAGTGCATAAGAACAATAACTCTTTTTGTCCTAATTTTGGAGTTATTGCCCTTTGTTAATTTTAACACTTTGAACTTTGTCCGGAACATAACTTGAAAACCCTTGGAGATTATTTGTTGAAACTTCATACATTGGTAGAGGGCATCGAGGGGGAGTGCAGTGTCAAAGAACCATAACTCTATTTTGCCCGGTTTTTGAATTATCTCCCCTTATAGAAAAATCTTGTCCGGGGCATAACTCTAAAACTATAAGAGATATCAACATGAAACTTTGTAGGTGAATAGATCTCAATGGGTAGATGTGCAGTGCATAAGAACAATAACTCTTTTTGTCCTAATTTTGGAGTTATTGCCCTTTGTTAATTTTAACACTTTGAACTTTGTCCGGAACATAACTCTAAAACTATAAGAGATATCAAGATGAAACATTGTAGGTAGATAGATCTCATTAAGTAGAGGTGCAGTGCAAAAGAATCATAACTCTGTTAAGCCTCATTTTTGAATTATCTCCCCTTTTAGAAAAATCTTGTCCAGGACATAGCTGTAAAACTATAAGAGATATCAACATGAAACTTTGTAGGTAGATATATCTCAATGGGTAGATGTGCAGTGCACAAGAATCATAACTCTGCCTTGCCTAATTCTGGAGTTATTGCCCTTTGTTTATTTTTACTTTTTGAAATTGTCCGGGACATAACTCGGAAATCATAAGAGATATCATCAAGAAACTTTGTAGGTTGATAGATCACATTGATTAGAAGTGCAGTGCAAAGAACAGTAACTCTGCCTTGCCTAATTTTGGAATTATTGCACTTTGAACTTTTTCCAGGGACATAACTCTGAAACTACAAGAGGTGTACTTTCTGTGTCCAAAACCTATTCGGGGAGCATCACCCGGCTCAAACCGGGCTCTTGTTTGTTAATAGCAAATAATTCCTATATTGATAAACATTAACTGTTTATCTGTAACTGTTTAAATTTATTTAATTCAAGCAATGAACTAGTTTTTAGATACTGAGGTTTATCATTAATTACACTACATTTGTATTTTTTAACTTGATGACTTCAAATGTAAATAAATAAGTCAACTGAAATTATATTGGTGACAACTTAATGGTGTTCAGTGGGTGCTGACAGATTTTGTTAATATTGCATGTCATAGTCTTGTCGAGAACTAAAAGGTTATTGTTATATTACTAATATATTTTCTTAGTCACAACAACAAAATATTGTCAAGCTTTCTCTCAGCGAAAACACCATCCTGATGAAAAACACAAAATATTGTTTGGAAAGTTTCTGGGAAAACAGTACACTGGCTGAAGTATAAATTCTAGAAGTGAGGAGAATTACCTCTTTCTACTGCTTCTTTAAGTTCTGCAAATCTTCAACAAGGTGGTAAAGCATTAGGCATATTAATCTGTTACCTGCAACAGACTATTAATGGTAGAATACATATATATATATATGAGGAGTGTTTAAATATGATGCCCTACCGGACAAACCCCTCCCGTCCAAAAATGACAAGGCAGACAAAAGCCCTCCTGTGAAAATGACTGGGCGAACAAAAGCCATCCCATGAAAATACTAGGGCGGACAAAAGCCCTCCTGCAACAAATACATATATGTACGTTGAATACTTTTTTTCTTTTCAATGCACTCAATATATTAAAATTGTAATCATGAATATTTTCGTTTTCCATTGGCATAAGCGTGTTTGTATGAGCTTCAGCACATTCCTGACAGGCATCTGAATAATAAGTACTAAAATCTGTAATTATCCCCCGCCGAAAAGGCGGCGGGGGATATAGAAATAGTCTCCGACCTTTCGACCTTCCGTCCGTCCGTCCTTCCGTCCAACATTTTTGTCCGGAGCATATCTCTAAAAGTATTTGAGTAATCAACTTGAAACTTCATAGGTGGATAGACCTCATTGAGGAGGAGTGCAGTGCACAAGAATCATAACTCTACCCTGCATAATTTTTGAGTTTTTGCCCTTTGTTATTTTTCAAAATTGATTTTTGTCCAGAGCATAACTCCAAAAGCCTATGAGATATCAACATGAAACTTCATAGGTGCATAGATCTCACTCAGGAGGTGTGCAGTGCACAAGAATGATAACTCTACCTTTCATAATTTTTGAGTTATTGCCCTTTGTTATTTTTCATACTTAATTTTTCACCTGAGTGGAGCATAACTCAAAAAGTGTTTGACATATCAACATGAAATGTCATAGGTGGATAGATCTTATTGAGGAGGAATGTTGTGCACAAGAATGATAACTCTTCCCTATACAATTTTTGAGTTATTGCCCTTTGTTCTTTTTCATGCTATTTTGTCCAGAGCTTATCTCAAAAAGTATTTGAGGTATCAACTTGAAACTTCATAGGTGGATGGATCTCATTGAGGAAGAGTGCAGTGCACAAGAATCATAACTCTACCCTGCATAATTGTTTAGTTATTGCCCTTTGTTATTTTTCAAAATTAATTTTTGTCCAGAGCATAACTCAAAAGGCCTTTGAGATATCATTATGAAACTTCATAGGTGCATAGATCTAACTCAGGAGGTGTGCAGTGCACAAGAATGATAACTCTACCTTTTATAATTTTTGAGTTATTGCCCTTTGTTACTTAATTTTTCAATTCAATTTTTTTCTCAAAAAGTATTTGAGGTATCAACTTGAAACTTCATAGGTGGATAGATTTTACTGAGGAGGGATGCAGCACACAAGAATGATAACCTACCCTGCATTATTTTTCAGTTATTGCCCTTTGTTATTTTCAGCCATCAGTATTCACATAGGTTTCAAAATTAATCTGTAATCACTATAGCCATCAGTTTTCATTACCAAAAGACCTCTTAAAATGGAATTATTCTGCTGTACTACATATACATTCTTCCAATGAGCAAACACATTCGGCGGGGGATGGCCATGTTGACATGGCTCTTGTTGCATATTTATTTACCTAAATATGAAAGGATTATTCCCATGTGAAGTTAATATTGATAGAAAGTTAATATTGATAGAGTAATAAATGATGAAAAGAAATTTAAATTAACTAAAATTAAAAGTCCAAGACATTTAAATTGTGCCTTGTAACGATTTAAATGTGACTTTGTTTTTAACATTCTTGTAAAAGGTATATTCTGAAGGAAAGGTGGTTCTAGCTCATACACAAACTTAGGCCAATTGGAAACAACAACAAAAATATACATTACAATTATAATATGTTGAGTGCATTGGAAAAAAAACAACAGGTATTTTACATACATTTATAATTTTATGTGAGGGCTTCTGTTCGCCTTGTTAATTTCACAGGAGCACAGGCACGAGTATCGGACCTGGCATGAAAAAATATGACCAGATTGATAAAAAAAACCAGTGTATGTCTGAAATGTGTCAAATAACCAAAAAATAACCAAGAAAGCCTGAAACTCCAGATTCAAGCTTACAAGCAAGGGATTCATTTCCCGGGCTGCTGTGAAAACTTATACAATCTGGTCATATTTTTTCTTCCTGGTCCGATACTCGTGCCTGTGGATATACATGTTAGCTTTACATTGATCGGTTCACTTAAGCTTTGTTTATAGCTTGCTTAGAACAAATCTGGTTTGTAGAAGGTCAGAGTCGCATATAATATTAAGAATTGTTGTTTCCTTGGGATATGGTGTAAAGATATTTTTGATGATCTGTTCTGTATATTGTCTTTTTCTTCAGTTATTCATTGGTTTAATAAATTCAAATATTGGTTAATTTCGACTGAAGACGCACCCCATTCCTGTCTGTCTAAAACAGCAACATGTGTCAAGGTGGTTGCTAAAGTGAAGAAATAGTTAATACCAATGCACTAATCAAACAGCCAGTTTTGTTTGCATCTCATTACGAGCAGCTCAAATGATGTGAAAATGAGAAAGATCTATGCTAGATGGCTTTCATTTGCTGACAGGTGCATCGAATGTGCTGAGTTGTTGCTTAAACAGTATCCAAATTACAATGCACAGGTTTTTGCAAATGTCATCACTAGTGACGAAACATGGGTTCATTTTTATGAGTCAAAATGAAAACATTACAACTAGATTTTGGCTACAAAGTCTGGCAAAAGACCATGCATTGCAAAAATTTGTCTGTTTGCATTAGAATGTTCAGATGTTCAGTCCACTCGAAATAAATCTCAGAGACTGTTAAACCATTTGTATTTAGTAGAATCAGTATCCCTAATACAGTGTAACTTCTGAAAACCGAACACCTGTTGGACTAGCCCAAAAGTTCAGATTTTGGAAGTTTCCCGAATTCAGAAGTTCGAAATTATCTGAACAAGTACAAGTATTATACATCAACTGTTTTATAGTAAGACATTATGAAAAATATATGAAGCAGTTACATTAATAAAATAGCAAAATTATAGGACTTTTACTATTTTAAATTTCATTATCACCCATCACTGAATTTGCTGATACAATAGAATGTTAATTATCACAGTTTATCCTTTAGTATATTTCATATACATGTAGTACCTGCTATTTCATCACATAATTTTTCTCAATTTCTTAATTTTCATAGTTTAAACAAGTGTTTAATATGCTTGACAGGTTTAATTCTAATTGGTGTCAAGATAAATAGGTACTGTTAATTGGAAGATAATGTTCTATATCATTTGCTGAATCTTACTATGTGTTTATATGTATTTAATATTTCACCAGTTTTTGGATATTCCCATAATTATTATTATACAAAATTGAAAAAGAAACCAATGTTTGGCTAAAATTTCATTCCTAATTCGCCTGTAAAAACCTGGAAAGAATGCTCGTGCATGTGGATCATGCATACAATATGTGTCAGGTATCAGTCAGAGTTGCATAATCTTATCGGTAAGTCAAGCTCATCATTTATTTTTCTCCGTGATGCATATAATGGTCTCATTGGCCCCCTGTGCATCAAAATTGTATCATCACAAAAATCAACTTGCATACATATTTAGTATCATTCAGTGAATTACTGAATTCAAAATTTATAGGTCACCTTTTGGTTGATAATAACATTTAAGGACATGAATGGTGACATGTCCGGGGTCCGTACTCTCACTGTCTCAATGCTTGAAAGGGCGGATGGACCCTCATTAAGCCTAGAATACATACATGGAAGATACTGACATTTTGAAGGTTTTTCAATTACAAGTATAATATTCTTTCTTAAATTCTTTTATAATTTCCGGATTTTTGAAGTAAATTTTAATTGATATACCGGTAACCAAAATTTTACCAGGAAATTGTTCGGAATTCAGAATTTAGAAGTTCCATAATTCAGAAGTTTTTATTACATAGAAAACAGAAGGAGAAATTTCGGGACCCTGAAAAATGTTAGGATTTCAGAAGTTTTCGGATTTTAGAAGTTCCGGAATTCAGAAGTTACACTGTACATAGTTTAACTGGAAGACGGACAAAACCCCACCAATTAAAACCCCACCACTCAAAATTTTATAGAGTGGACAAAACCCCACCACTAAATTTTATAGAGTGGACAAAACCCCACCACTAAATTTTACAGAGTGGACAAAACCCCACCACTAAATTTTACAGAGTGGACAAAACCCCACCACTTAAGTTTTATAGAGTGGAAAAAACCGAACTCTTACCAAATATTGGGCAAGATTTGATGAATTAAAATATACATAATATACACATTTTTTCACATTTTATTTTTTTTAATTTCAATATGCCATTTGTGTAATATAAGAATGAACAATTTTATTAACAATGCATGTACATCTTGCATGTGCAATATGCAAAAAAGGTGTTACAAACTGTACACTCCTTGAATTATCCATTATTATTAGTTTTTTCAAATTCATTTCTTCAATTTATTTATATAAAAAATAAACTACTTACTATTAATCAAGAATATAGCACATTTTCATCAATTAATGATTAAAAATAACACATTTTGTATAGCACATTTCTAGTTTATTCAGTTGAGTCTATTTCCTTCATTGTACTTAGTTTAAGCGGATACAGTGGCCGATAGCCTGAAGAAACTCAGGTACAGTCTTCTCCTTATTGATGAGTTGTTCACACATTATTTTGAATTTCTGATGATGCACAATTGTTTGTTATTCAACATGTTTACAAGAAAGTTTTGTCCACTCTATAAAACTGAAGTGGTGGGGTTTTGTCCACTCTGTAAAATTTTGTGGTGGGGTTTTGTCCACTCTATAAAATTTAGTGGTGGGGTTTTGTCCACTCTATAAAATTTTGAGTGGTGGGGTTTTAACTGGTGGGGTTTTGTCCTACATTCAGTTTAACTAATTAAAATGGGTCAAACCATTCACATGGAACCTGATACAAAAATATTAATGTTTATTCACCTACTAAAAAAGTTTGTCGAAAATGTCCTTGTATCCCAGAACTTGAAAGTGGAGCATGAGTCTGTATACAGAACTATCTCTGTGTGAGGAAAATATTTTATTTTGAAAACAAAGTATAAAGATATACTGAATGTTGCAATTATAACAAACACTTTAATATTGCTACAATTATTTAATTAATACAATGATAGAAAGTTAAGTAATTATATAAGACATACACTTTCAGACCCTGGCGTTACACGGATAACCCTTACCAATTGTAAATGACACTTGTTGAATAAACACACCAGTATAGGTATTGTCACTTAATTTGCCCCCTAATTATTATTTTCCATGTGTCAAAGGTATGTATAACTTTCCCATTGGTGAATGGCTTTATTGATTTACAAAATTGAACAATCTATAGGACTTGCAATAAAAGAGAAACCATATTTTGTTATTATTATTTCATATTTAATTATCATTTAATGTATATAGCTATGACCATTTTAATATGCATACACACTCCAACTTGTTTATCTGCATTATTTTATTCCATATTACATTTGAGCTGTATTTTAAACAAGAACACATGCACAGGTGGACAGGTTATCTACATGAACTTTGTTTATGAAAACATGAGTAGCTACAAAAAGTCAATCATTTTCATGGTCGCAGTGTCAAATTATACCCATATATTGTTTGATTGCAATATTAGAAATAGATCTTAGATAATTAATTTTCAAATATTAAGACAGTTTTCACACTAAAACTATGAATTTAAATGAACATTTGAATACTGTAAATGGGTTTGATTTTGCAGAATCTTATCCAAACATTCGAATGTTCATTTACATCACTAGTTACAACATTATCAATATATTTTTTAAATTTAAGATAGATCATCTTTATTGAATTGGTAGGATATGTATTTTGAGATTGTATATTATTGCAGAGAAGATATATATAGAAAACGATGGATCAAATAATGACAGTAGGGAGGATTTAAATAGCAGCGTGCAAGGAGATAATGCAGCTCATCCATCTAGTAGTAATAATGTTGTTGACTCCACACAAATGACGGTGAGACTTCAATATCTGTTTTACAGTGAACAAGAGTTTGAATTTAAATTTTTGATCATCAAGATTCTAATTCTTATAGCAATTGAATATTGAAGCAGGATGATATCTTCATAAACTATGTTATAAATTACAAAACAATTAGGCCAAAAGTTTTACCTATAAAAGGTTTACCGGTACATAGCGGCACATGTTATTTCTAGCAAATAAATGTGCCCAAAGGACACAAATACCCATACAAAATGACATTTTTTGCCTCTGTCAGCTGGATCGTTGTTATCCACAATTATCTTTAAACAACATCTTTAAATCACTAAGTAGGTTTGACTAAATTTTACAGGAATGATCATTAGATGACCCTCTACAGAAGTTGTATGTGCATAAGTAGGTCACAGGACCTTAAAATAGACTTCAAAAATGATTTTTTTGTAAAACTTCTACTTAGAAACTTCAGTGCCCAGAGTTTGCATCACTTTGTTGTCCCCTCCAAAAGGTATATATATTAGGTCCCTGAGGACAAAATTTGCCCCATCCTGGCTGGCACTTAGTTTATATAGACTTACATAGAAAAAAACAACATTTTAGTCTTCTTTTGTGAGACTACAGTGCTTTGGTATTTGTCATGTAGCATTGCCAGGTGAACCTCAACAAAAGTTCTATATTACTGTATGTGTATTTGAATTCGCAGAAGCAAATTTCCGCAAAGGTCCATTTTGGTGGTTTATACAAATATTCGTGCTATTTTGAATTCGCGGAGGCGACTGCCAAAAATCATAAATTCATGTAGACCTCTCAGGTTAAAAGATAAGGAAAATTACTCTTACAGGATTTTGGACTGGTGTAAAATACAGACGAATGCAGACGATTTTAACAATCAAAGTACAAACAATACGCTATTGTACAGATCAAAAACATTGTCTAGCGGACAGATTATGGCAAGCAAAAGAATGCCTGCATGATTTTTTCACAGTTTTATAAAGGTTAACATTCTGTATATAAATCAGTTTCCTAATGTATTATTGTTTGACTGATATGATTATCAGATTTCTTGAATGTGTACATACAATTGTTTGTACAATACCATTGCATCCAGCAGTTCACTGGTTTAAAAATGGCCCGGCCCTTAGGGTCACTAAGATAATATAGACTTTTATAGTAAAAATGTTTAAAAAAATCTGCTTGTCAGAAAATACAATGTCCAGAATTGATATTTATTGCATGTAGCATCACAATTTAGTTCTCTAGATAATTTAAATTAGTTCCCTACTGCTTTGCCCTCCATTGGTCTGTCTGCCCAAACTACTGAAAATAAATGGGGGATGGGGATGCACCATCTAACTGTAAACGGAACAGTAGCGAACAATAGAGTTTCATTGGGTAACAATAAAATTAGGGGTCAATGGCCCTTATTTAACAAGAGAAAATAACAAAAGAAATGGCCTCTAATACCAATTGGGTTGCATGTCTGTTTGTCCACACAAACTCAAGTGACATTATGGATGAATATCCTTGTCCTTTCTATACAGACTGCACTTGTGGTGAAACAGGTTGCTTATGGGATGAAAATAGGTTGCTTATGGGGTTTTAGTGATCCAAGGAATAACCCCATTATTTAAACTCAGGAAGAACATTCATCCATCTGTTCATCCTTCAGTTAGTCCACACCTCTGAAAGTAAATGGGGCCATCTACCTGTAAATAGAACAATAGTCAATAGAGAACAATAGAGGTAATTCTGTAACAATAGAATAATGACCTTTTCTTAAACAAAAGAAAATAACATAAGAAATGGTTCTATTTTCCATTTTGGCAGCAAAATTTATAATAGAACCAACAAAAGTATAAAAAAGCCTACATAACACTTTTGGTTTTTACTAATATCTATTACAATTAATGAATTGTGCATTTAGAACTTTATTAGCTTTGCCAATCAATTGTTCTTGATTTAAACTGAACTACAAGTATAGTGTTTTAT
Source organism: Ruditapes philippinarum (assembly GCF_026571515.1). Taxonomy (NCBI): domain Eukaryota; kingdom Metazoa; phylum Mollusca; class Bivalvia; order Venerida; family Veneridae; genus Ruditapes; species Ruditapes philippinarum. The sequence goes on from NW_026858859.1 coordinate 132,580, forward strand.
TTGGTGTTGAAATATCATTAAATAGAATGTTCAAATCAAGAGCAATATTATTTTTATCACTTTTAAAATTTAGTTAGCTTCTTTCAAAATGTTCCTCACAGTATTAATATCTTGGTGATTGTGTATATCTACCTGAATTTTGCTTATCTTTCACTGATTTGTGCCTATGTTTTCTCTTTTTATTTCCACCCATGTAATCCAAATTCAAAAAATCAATATTTTTTTTTCTTTTTTTTTTAAGAGACAAGAAAAACACCTTGACTTATATAGTAAAATTTTTAGAAGATATTCTCCTCCAATACAAAATGAATGAGAACATGAAATATTGTCTTCTAAACCACTATCAAGTTTTAAGATCGTTGAATGTCCGTCGTCCGTCCACACTTGTTCGTTAACACTAGCGGTCACATTTTTGCCTCAATCATCATCAAACTTTTTCAGGATGCTTGTCTAGGTAACATCTCGGATGATTACGAACATAGGTCATCTCAGATGAAAAACTAGGTCACAAGAGCTAAAAATAGAAAAACCTCGTTAACACTCTAGTGGTCACATTTTGACTCAATCATCAACAAACTTTATCCTGATGCTTGTCTAGGTAATTGCTTGGATGAGTTCCAACATGGTTCATCTCGGATGAAAAAATAGGTCACAGGAGCTAAAAATAGAAAAACCTTGTTAATACTCTTGAGGTCACATTTTTGACTTAATTGTCATCAAACTTGGTCAGGATGCTTGTCTAGGTAATTGCTTGGATGAGTTTGAACATGGGTCATCTAGGATGAAAAATTAGGTCACAGGAGCTAAAAATAAATCTTTTTTAACACTAGTGGCTACTGTTTTGATCCAAATATCCTGGAAATTGGTCTGAAAGTTCTTTTTGATGATTTTAAGGTCAAGTTTGCATATTGGTCACCTTTGGGTGAAAAACTAGGTCACACTGCCTAAATATGGAAAAATCTTGTTAACACTCTAGTGGTTACATTTTTGACTCACCTGTCATGAAACTTGGTCAGGATGCTTGTCTAGGTAATTGCTTGGATCAGTTCGATGGGTCAGGTGAGCAATCTAGGGTCATCTTGGCCCTCTTGTTTGACAAAAAGTTATGAAAGGTTGCAATGACCTTGAATGACCTTGACCATCAAGGTCAAATTATTGAATTTTGCTTAAATTATCATAATTTTGTTATGTCTCTATGGATTTCATTTATAATTTGACAAGACAAGACTTGCGCCCAAACAAACATATTGAATAATTTAGATGTGGCCTTAACCTTTAAATAACCTTAGCCGATAAAGTCAAATTTTTTTGAATTTTGCTGAAATTTTCTAATCTTTTGTCATTTATTATGCCCCCATTTCGAAGAAAAGGGGGTATATTGCTTTGCACTTGTCGGTCCGTCGGTCCGTCGGTCCATCGGTCCGTAGACCAAATGGTTTCCGAGTGATAACTAAAGAACCCTTAGGCCTAGGAACTTCAAACTTGGTATGGTGATTGGACATGACAAGTAGATGACCCCTATTGATTTTGGGGTCAAGGGGTCAAAGGTCAAGGTCACATTGACCTTGTAAGCAAAAACGGTTTCCGATCAATAACTAAAGAACCTTAAGGCCTAGGAACTTCAACTTGGTATGGTGATTTGTCATGATCAGTAGATGACCCCTATTGATTTTGGGGTCAAGGGGTCAAAGGTCAAGGTCACATTGACCTTGTAAGCAAAAACGGTTTCCGATCAATAAGTAAAGAACTTAAGGCCTAGGAACTTCAAACTTGGTATGGTGATTGGTTATGACCAGCAGATGACCCCTATTGATTTTGGGGTCAAGGGGTCAAAGGTCAAGGTCACATTGACCTCTTGGGTAAAAACGGTTTCCGATCAATAACAAAATAACCCTTAGGCCTAGGAACTTCAAACTTGGTATGGTGATTGGTTATGACCAGCAGATGACCCCTATTGATTTTGGGGTTAAGTGGTCAAAGGTCAAGGTCACATTGACCTTGTAGGTAAAAACGGTTTCTGATCAATAACGAAAGAACCCTTAGGCCTAGGGACTTCAAACTTGATATGGTGATTGGTCATGATCAGGAGATGACCCCTATTGATTTTGGGGTTAAGGGGTCAAAGGTCAAGGTCACATTGACCTTGTAGGTAAAAGCAGTTTCCGATCAATAACTAAAGAACCCTTAGGCCTAGGAACTTCAAACTTGGTATGGTGATTGGTCATGACCAGCAGATGACCCCTACTGATTTTGGGGTTAAAGGGTCAAAGGGCAAGGTCACATTGACCTTGTAGGTAAAAATGCTTTCTGATCAATAACTTAAGAACCCTTAGGCCTAGGAACTTCAAACTTGGTATGGTGATTGGTCATGACCAGCAGATGACCTATTGTTTTTAGGGTCAAGGGGTCAAAGGTCATGTAACATTGACCTTGTAGGTAAAAACGGTTTCCGATCAATTAACTAAAAACGCTTAGGCCTAGGAACTTCAAACTTTGTATGATGATTGGTGGTGACCAGCAGATGACCCCTATTGAGTTTTGGGATCAAGGGATCAAAGGTCAAGGTCACATTGACCTTGTAAGTAAAAACGGTTTCTGATCAATAACTAAAGAACGCTTTGGCCTAGGCACTTCACACTTGGCATGGTGATTAGTCATGAGTGATTGGTCATGATCAGCAGATGACCCCTTTTGATTTTGGGGTCAAAGGTCAAGGTCACATTGACCTTGTATGTTAAAACAGTTTCCGATCAATAATAAAAGAACCCTTAGGCCTAGGAACTTCAAACTTGGCATGGTGATTAGTCATGACCAGCAAATGACCCCTATTGATTTTGGGGTCAAGGGGTCAAAGGTCAAGGTCACATTGACCTTGTAAGTAAAAACGGTTTCTGATCAATTAACTAAAAACCCTTAGGCCTAGGAACTTCAAACTTTGTATGATGATTGGTCTTGACCAGCAGATGACCCCTATTGAGTTTTGGGTCAAGGGGTCAAAGGTCAAGGTCATGACCAGTAGATACTTGATAACCCTTATTAATTGTTTGATCACTGGGTCAGAAGTCATGCATAATTACCTTATCACATGAATAATTGGCTGCTGATAGGGGGCATACATGTTTTACAAACATATCTTGTTTATGGATATGATTCACACTTATTTTTTTAATAATATTTATTTGAAGGTTTGTGTAAGCCTTTTATTTATTTGCTTTTAAAAAAAGTAAAATAATTTTTTTAGATAAATTATTCTTGCATATCAGACTGGCATTTGTTTTAGTTTTACCCATGCCTGAAATGTCATCTGTCATGTGGGGTGCCAGATGAGTCACATGCTGTACAATGACATGATAACGATGATGTAATTTTACCATTATGAATGAAGTTGTAATTTCATATGCTGTTGTAAGAAAATAGCTACAGGTGTAATGACAAATTTCATGAAAAATTGTTTTATTAAGGTAAAGAGATTAAAATATAATGGTATATGGTAGAATATGCAAGGAAAAAATATCTAACATATGTTTGCAGTTCGGATTGGATTATCTCAACTGGAACATATGACATACATTATAAATAAAAGTTACCTTACTTACCTAACTTAGAAAATATAGCCATATTTTCAGATATTTCTTGTTTTTCTTTTAAGTCTATGAGGATTCCAGTTTCAAGTTCATTTCAACCATCTGTCAGTATACCATCAAGTTTTATGCCGGTCAATGTTTCAAGTCATTACCAAGAACATTTACAAGCTGGTTCCCATGCTCCACTGGTAAATGAAACTCCATTATCTCAATTTACAACCAATCAACTTGCAGCATCAGCATCACAACTGGTTTCGAGCATGGAATCTCAGCTTAACCCAGCAACATTTATGCTAGATGCATCTAATGTAGCTACAAATTCAAGAATTGAACACCCAGGTAAAATATCTTTTTTGTATATCTGAAAATAAAACGGAAAAGAAAGGAAAAATGAATTTAAGATGCTGTTGACATAGGAAAATATAATAAAATAATTCACCTGTCACAAAGTGACAAGAGTGAGCTTTGTGATTGCTTTTTGTCAGGTGTCCGTCCGTCAGTCGTCCGTCCATAAACATCTCCTCATAAACTGCTAAGCCAATTTCATTCAAACTTCACAGGAATGTTCCTTTGGTGGTCACCTTCAAAAATTGTTCCCATGCAGAACTCTGGTTGCCATGGCAACCAAAAGAAAAAACTTAATATATCTTCTTTTAAAAAAACCCCCAAAGAGCTAGAGCTTAGATATTTGGCATCAAACATCTTCTAGTGAGTGTCTACCAAGTTTGTTGAAATAAAAGGCCTGGGGTCAAAATTGGCCCTGTCACAAGGGGTCATTGATTTTCCCTATATATCTATAGTATAAACTTAAAAAATCTTCTTTTAAAAAACACAAAGAGCTAGAGCTTCAATATTAAGCATGAAACATTTTCTAATGGATGTCAACTAAGTTAGTTCTAATAAAAGCCCTGGGGTCAAAATTGAAACCTCCCGGGGTATCATTGATTTTCCCTATATGTATAGATAAAAAACCCAAAGAACTAGAGCTTATTGTCCCCCACCTTTTCGAAGAAAAAAGGGGGATATAGAAATAGGCTCCAACTGTCTGTCCATCTGCACTCACAGGACAGTAATTATGTGGCTAGAGGGACAATAGGTAACTGTTCTTTCTCTTTGATGTCATTCATTCCGTAATGCTTTTATGTGGCTATTTTCTTTTATGTGGCTAAAAAGAACAATAGAGAGAACAATGGAGTAGCCACATAATTACTCTCCTGTTAGAACGTCCGTCTGTCCGTCCGCTCACATGGGACAGTAATAATGTGGCTAGAGGGTAACTGTTCTTTCTCTTTGATATCATTCATTCCGTAATGCTTTTATGTGGCTCTTTTCTTTTGTGTGGTTAAAAGAACAATAGGGAGAACAATAGAGTAGCCACATTATTACTGTCCAGTTAGTCCCTCTGTCCGTCTGTCTGTCAGCAATTTGGTTTCCAGAGCATAACTAAAGTTCCATTTGGCCCACAATATTCAAACTTCATAGGATATTTGTCCATATTGGGTAGAAGACCCCTATTGATTTTGGGGTCACAAGGTTAATGGTCAAGGTCATTATTACTTTAAAACTGAAAACAGTTTCCGGAGCATAACTTAAGTTCCAATTGGCCCACAATATTCAAAGTTCATAGGATGATTGTCCATATCGGGTAGAAGACTCATATTGATTTTGGGGTCACAAGGTCCAAGGTCAAGGTCACTATTACCTTTAAACTGAAAACAGTTTCCGGAGCATAACTTAAGTTCCATTTGGCCCACAATATTCAAAGTTAATAGGATGATTGTCCATATTGGGTAGAAGACCCCTATTGATTTTGGGGTCACAAGGTCAAAGATCAAGGTCACTATTAAAATGAAAACAGTTTCCGGAGCATAACGTAATTTCCATTTGGCCCACAGTGTTCAAAGTTCATAAGATGATTGTCCATATTGGGTAGAAAACCCCTTTTGATTTTGGGGTCACAAGGTCAAAGGACAAGGTCACTATTACCTTAAAACTGAAAACAGTTTCTGGAGCATAACTTAAGTTCTGTTTGGCCCACAGTGTTCAAACTTCATAGGATGATTGTCTCATTGGGTAGAAGACCCCTATTGATTTTGGGTCACTAGGTCAAAGGTCAAGGTCACTATTACCTAAAAACAGTTTCCTCTCAATAACTTGAGTATTAATCAACCTCAAAATTTTATAGGATGAACAGCCAAGTCTAATACATGATCCCTATTGATTTTAGGGTCATAAGGTCAAAGGTCAGGGTCACAATGATCAAACCTCATAGGATGATTGCCTATATTGAATAAAAGATCCATATCTATATTGGGTCACAAGGTCAAAGGTCAATATCAAATAACCTTAATATTGTTAACAGTTTTACAACTGTCAAACGTCATAGGATGATCACTTATATTGAGTCCATTAATTATATGCCCTAAAAAATTTGCTTATATTATGTTATACCCCTTGCATCTTTCCGTCCATCTGTCGTAGCCTTTACAAGATAACAACTTGATGGTGGTGCTTTGAAAACAGCAACTATATATATGAGGGGTCATCCAAAAATTTGTGGACTTTCTTTGTTGTGTAAAATATTTTTGAGATATTGATTTGAAATTCTTACACTGCTAAGAAGAATAAATAACAAATAAACACAGAAAAATTAGTTAGTAGCTTCAATAATATTACAACAATATTTAGTTTTACATAAACACATGTCAGCGACAGCGGCGCACTCCAAAAAGTAATTGACGTCAACGTCATAATATTTAACATACAACTTAGGCTTCAACGTTACGCAGTAAATAACCATTACTGCTTCACAAAGTAATATCCATCACTAAATTTTTTATGCCACTTAAACACTAATGATAGTGAAATTTTATTTTCTCTGTTCACCTGCTGTTTTTATTTTCAAATGTTTTGTTAGTGTCATTCCCAAATTACAACAAAATTTTATGATCACACTATTTTCTAATTTCTGCGTGTCCGTCATTTTCCCGTTCTAAACAATATCGTCGTCTGGCGTTTCTGGCGATTTCAACCCCCCCAAAAAAAAATGGAAATGATGTTCATAATTTTAAAGAATTAAAATGTACTTAAATGACATCACAGAAGAAATATGCGATGTTTAGCAGGTTTTCTACGTTAATAAGTAGTTTTTTAGCAAAAATGTCAAAAATGTATGTACTTATTTAAAGCAATATAAAATCATTATTTATTGACGAAGTTAACTGTTCATTTCAAAACATGTTGATAATATTCTACAATGTATGCTGATAAAATTTCATTACAATACATGTTGACATTCAAAAGATATTTAAAAAGTCCACGAATTTTTAGAAAACCCCTCGTATATGAAGGTTCTTCAGCTATAAAGAAGTATTGCTTTTTGAAGGAGGTAATACTTTATTTAATTCCCATGTGTTACAAATGCTTCATCCTTACAAAAAAAACCCAACACTTTAGGGCATATAATGCTCCACTAGCGGTGCTCTTGTTATGTTTTATTGTGTGAAACCAAAATGCCCAGAGCTTAGATATTTCCCATGTAATATTGCTTAGTTGACCTCTACAAAAGTGACATAAATCATGACCCTCGGGTAAGAATTGGTTCCAACCTGGGGTTACTTTATGTAGATTTATTAACATATCTTGAAACTATTTACTCCTATACGATAAAAGCCCAGAACCTTGATATTGGCATGTAACATCAATTTATATACTTCTACAAAAGTTATATTAACCATGACTTTGAGGCCAAAATTATCTCTACCCTTTGGATCATCATTATTTATTTAGATTGATGTATTAGAAAACACATCAAATCTTTTTGTGGAAGACTACAGTGCTGAAAGCTTATGTATTTGGCATATAGCATTGCCTAGTAGACCTTTATAAAAGTTTTATAAATCATGAACCTAGGATATAACTTGCTTTCATCGGGAGCTTGTTTAGTATCAAAAGAATAAAAATGCAATTTCATCCAAACTTTACAGGAATGACCAGTACCAAGTGTAGTTGTGCATATCGTCAACATTTTTAAGTTCTTTGAATTTTGTCAGAGTTATGGCCTTTTAACTTTTCTGATCATTTTTATTTGTTTGGGTCATCAGACCAAACAAATAATGGTAGCAAAATTTCAGACCCTGATGCTGTTAATTGCAAATGCCGAAAATAGTCCGCTTTTTTGAAGCAGTTACTTCCCTTTATATGTACACTAACGCCGAAAAATTCAGGTGAGATCACTGCGTAAAGATTGTCAAATGACAGGCGCATTAATTTTCAAGCAAAATAGTTCCCGAATGGTCAAAGATTTCTAATATTGTTTTATTCTTTATAGATATACATGTTTATAGTAAGCTGCATGATTATTTACATCTGTGTTAGCGTCGAAATAATAAGAGTTACAAACCCTAATTTAGAATAATATGGTTTTCTTCAGGCCGTTAACATATAACTTCACTGTGGCCATGGGGTTTGCAAGCTCGCTTAGGAGTCTAGAGGTCTGGAGTTCAAATCCCAGTTAAGGCAACTCATTTTTTTAATTGTTTAAGTCAAATAAACATTGACTTGAATATCAGTGTTGCAATTAGTCTTATAGCCAATTTACTACAGTTAAAAACTGGAAAGCATTGGTGGCACTATACAAAAACAAATTGGTTTATAATCTCACAACCTTCACCTTTCTGACATTCTGAGACCCAAACAAATTCAGCGCCTTCTGTGCTTTGATTTAAAATTTTGTCAAGACTACTTCTCATAAACTACTAACGAAATTTGATGGAATTTTGCAGGATAGATCAATACCTCAAGTACTTGCACACAATTAATTGGTTTTCATAATAAAGGTGTTTTGCCCTGTTAATGATTTTTGTATTTCTTGCTACACAGTAACTGCAACATGCTACAAAATAGCCAGGACATGTAGGGAACAAACTTTCCAAATACCGTATAAGTACTTATTTCTGCGGGCTTAATATTCTGCAATTTTTGTTAAAATAAGGGGTTTTAAATGTCTGCGTATCTTATTTCTGCGGTGTCATCATTCACGCATTGATGCTTTTTATTTCTGCGTTTTAATTAAGATATTTTTTAAAAAATTAACCGACACAATCAGATTTGTTGATGTTACATGTACATTACTTCCGATTAACATGCAGACGACTGTTAATGTGTTTCGTTGTAATCATCATGTATCAGTATATACATGTAAATAAACGTGCAATGACAACAATTTTAATACTGTATGTGTATAAATATGAAGTGTGAATAATAAACAATAGCGAAATCGCATTTAGACACAAGATATTGTACAAATACAAATGGGTATGTTTATTGTACCCGTCAAACTATAACAGTTTGATTTTACAAAAACAAATCAAGCTAAGGGTGAGCGAAAATCATACAAACATAAAATTTATTTAAACAAAGGGAACAAGCAAAGTAACATTTTTTTCTAATATTTTATTCACGACAGATACATTAAGAAAAATTACCATCTACAAAAGCTGATAACGGTACATGGTTATGTAATTATACAATGCCGGTAGTTGACTTATTCCGACATATACATACGGGAAGGCTTAATTTTCTGCGGTTTTTAAATCTGCGGTGTCGTTATGAACCGCAGAAATAGCAGAAATAAAGTTCCCGCAGAAAATAGTACACCTCAATACAACTGATTTATTGGCTATCATGAGGCAGCACATTTAATCACTGATAGCTCTTGTTGATTTCTGAGTCTATGTATTCTGGGATTTAAATTGTCAAGTACTTGAGAGCACTTATGGAAAAAATTGTATACTGAAAATCCAGAGTTCTACATTATATTCATCATTTTCTAATTCATCAAAATAATATCTATTACAGCAGATTTGAATACACAAATATCCAACTATTTAAATGCACGAGGAATTGGATATGGTAGTACTTCAAGAGGGATTGGTCTCGACAGTGCTGACCTTGAAGACCCACAGCCAGGCAGCTCTTCCAGTAGTTCTCAAAATGTAAGATATATTGTAAGCTAAGTCAAAAATGTTTACATAATAACTTTTATTGATAAAAGTTTATTCTACAGTTTCTTTATTCAACTCTGAAGAGCACTAAATTTGCTAGATTTAACTATAGAAGATTCCATGAAAATATCTCAAAATTTTTTGACTCTAGTTTTTGCGACTGTCAGGATTTTATAGCCGCAATGCAAACTGAAAACAGCCAGTCATGGCTACTTATACAGACTCTGAAATAGCCAGGACTGTCACAATTGACAAATCATAACATAACACAAGTGCAAGTATGGCAGGAAAGACAGGAAATTCTTAAAATGGCAGCCATATTGACAGGAATAATTTAGAAAATGTAAATTAACAAAGCTAACAAATAACAAAATATGCAATGAACACTTTAATTACATACTTAACTTAGTGTACTAAAAATCTGGACAAAAAATAATCATAGTTCTAGCTTTGGAAAAATAACTATTGATGTAATGCCAGGAATTTGAATTTTCCCTCCTGACAAACTTAGAGGTCATACTGGTCATCAACATTATTTTGAAATACAGCAATGCCAGCTTAATGTTTGGAAAGTAACTTAATTCTTAGATAAATAAGGATTACATTCTTTGTTCTTATGAAAAGGCATTTAAAGTTTTGAATCAAGGTAGACAACTCTTGTCGGCCATTTTGATGTCAAGATAAACAAAGTAAAGAAATTAATCATTTCTTGAAGTATTTATAAACCTCCTTATAGTGTCCTATATAGTCCTAGAGCCTCAAAATGTCCTATAATATAGTACAAATACCTTCATTTACCAGAAAATTATATAAACAATTATCTAAAATCAGCAAATATGAATGGTTTAGGCAAGTTTAAGAATCCTGACAGGGTAAGTTTAGGAATCCTGATAGGTAACTGTTAAGCATTGACTGAGCATTATTATAAGTTATCTTAGTTTGATGTTCATATTGTCATAAAACAGAATTATACCACCACAAACTAAGTTGAGGGGAGTATATAGGAGCAAGCTTGTCAGTCGGTCCACATCATGGTTTCTGGATGAGAATGAAGTATTGTAATCAAACTTGGTATATTGCAACCTTATGTGAAAACCCTGTTGGTATTGCATTTGGACCCCCTGGGGTCAAGATCACCATTGCTAAAATAGAAAAGTGGTTTCTGGACAAAACTAGAGTTAGGAATGAGATATTGTAATCAAATTTGGTTTATATCAAGCTTATAATATGAAGACCCCTATTAGTATTGCATTTGGACTAACTGGGGTCAAGAGCAACATCGCCATTACTAAAAATAGAAAAATGGTTTCCAGATAATAACTAGAGTAAGGAATGAGATATTGTAATCAAACTTGGTATATAGCAAGCTTATATGAAGATCCCTGTTGGGATTGTTTTTGGACCCCCTGGGGTCAAGGTCACCATTACTAAAAATAGAAAAATTGTTTCCAGAAGATAACACTAGTTAAAAATGAGATATTGTAATCAAACTTGGCATTTAACAACCTTATGTAGAAATCCTGGTTGGGATGGCATTTGGACCCCCTGGGGTCCAGGGTCCCTATTACTAAAAATAACCCCAATTTTTCCCCGTTTAAAATGTTTCTGTTATCATATTCTAACAACATGCCAAGTTTAAAGAAATTCTATTGAACAGTTTTAATTTTGCCTATAATTATGTCAATATGAAAACGTCCTTAAATAGAAATATCTTGTCCAGCTTTCACAGGAGTGAACTGTACCATACCTAGTTTGGGAGACATGCATTTTTGTGACAAAAGACCCTTCTAAATTTTTTAGAGAATTTATTTCAAACTTCATTTAAATATAATTATATTTAAGTACTAAAAAATTTAAGAAAATAAATAAAAACATTATCTTGATTTATAAATATTGAAATCATGTCAACAAAGATGTTCTAAATATAGTACACGACTCTACTTAAATCGTTTCCCGCGATTGACGTCATACGAGCCTCGTGTAGCTCCTAAATGTCATGGCCAACTGTAGTTGGCGTAATTGATGTTTTACATTTAAATAGGCAATTTTATTGACGGTATTAATATTTTGATACTTTAAATGGTATAGAATGATATTAAAATAATTGTTTTATCGCAAAATGCACAAGATTTGATTGGGACAAGGGTATTTGCAATTGAAAAATAAGGACCCACAAGGTCTACAGCTTAGATATTTTGCAAAAGGCATTTCTATTAAACTTCTACCAAGATTGTGCAAGTTATAGACCTGGGGTCAAAATTGGCCCCGCCCAAGAAATCATTGATTTTCATTATGTACATCATTCATTTGAATCTTTATACATGTATCATAATTATGCTTTCACTTAGCATGAATTTTCTCATTTGTGCAATAATAACGCAAGTCTTTTATAGGATTACTAGGTCTGTTTTTGCTATGTATTAATAAGTTACTGTCATTTGATACATGTTGTGTTGACACTTTAATAAGAAATTTCATCACAATATATTTATACTATAACACTATTATTATGTCTTTGTCATTACTAAATGTTTATTTTAGCGGAGAAAGTCAAGTCGTATAGCTGATTTAGATAGTGAAATTCCTTTACTTAGAAAACCTCGGTATGAATCTAGGACTTATAATCCAAGAGAACTTTGTAAGTTTATTCTTTTATACTAAATCTTCATCTTATTTACATTTATGTACACCTGCAGATAAGATAAAAGGTGAAATTTATCTAAATTTCTGAAATGTGCAAATACAATAAAACTTAGTCATAGTGAACTAGTCAGGAAGACTTCTTGCACACTATATCTAATATATATATATATATATATATATATATATATATATATATATATATATATATATATATATATATATATCAATATATAACCAATATAAGGAATAATATCTTAAAAAAAAATGTAAAGCAAACATTCACGAAGAGTTGAAATGTAAAATTATGATATAATGTTATTATAAATTGTTTGATACAATACAGAATTCTATTGGACATAGCTTCAAAAATGTATCAAACCTATGTTGAACAAGATCCTAGTCAAGTTCAATACAAGTTTTGCAAGTGTGTACAAGTCCAATAGAACTAGTATTGTAACAACAATGTAAAATGACCTCTTTTTTTCACACCACCAGTTTTTGATATTTTGACAATAAGGATTTTAGATGGAATTTTTGAACCCTGAAAATATAAACAAGGCTTAGCTGAACATTTTATAAAAAGCATTTTTCAATAAGGTAATGTAGACAGGCTGTTTCTTTCCTCACTTTAATACAACTTGTGCATGAAAATGCAAGTGCTTAAAGGAAAAAGATGTACAAAGTTCCTGGACTGGATCAGTATCTCAAAAAGTCTTTCACCATTAAACTTCACATGGTGACAATTTATGTCTGCCTGCAGTTTTTGATTTATTGATTTTTTTGAAGAATTGTTAGAAAATATTCACCTTTAGAATATTGAAATTTTGAGACACAGGCCACTTTAAAAATCGTCAATTCAGTTGAACAAGCTTCAATTATTTCAGAATTGGGAGTCAAAATATTATAAATAATGAAAATTGATTTATTATTAACATAGCTATGCCCCTTCATATGCAAATAATCTATTACAAATATGCTATTACCTAAAAAGTAATAGACTATATTTTTGTACCTCCATCCGTCTGTTTGTTCTCATTTTGTGTCGCACGTAACTCAAAAAGTATTTGACCTAGAGTCATGAAACGGTACAGGAATGTTGCTCAGCATGTGTAGCTGTGCACCTGGGTATTTTTTTTTTTGATGTATTAGGTGTTTGTTGAGTTATTGTACCATTCTTTTGCATTCTTTTCTAACATGAATCTAAAAGCTATTGATCCTATATTTTATAACTAAATATCATATACATTAAAATGATATGTTATATTTTTTAAATTAAACAGGGTGTGATGAGTGTATGCGAAGTTATGATGTGGAATGTGAGCAGCATAGGTTGATACCTATCCTAGATAAAGTTGTTCTATCACGAGCATGGGCAAGTCTACCACAATCACTTAACATCTTCAGGATAGAAGATGATAATAATGGTAATATGCTACTGTTGCTAATACTGCCAATTTTTATATCCTTACTTACGAGGGTTGTTCGCAAAGTGCGTGTAAAAAGTTGATTATAGAAACGCACGCTTTTCTGATGCCAGTGGATCCGTTTCTGTAGGGTTTCTGAATACCACTCCTGGTCAAAAGTTGCAATAATATTGTGAGTCACCAGTTTAAACTCTTCAGAAGTCTGTAAACAAATTCCTCGCAGCTGTGCCTTTAGTTCAGGAAAAAGTCCATGGGAGTGCATGTGGTAACAATTCAATGCAAAGAAATACGATTTCCATCATAGTCTCTCTAACTATAGAGCGTTATCTTGATGCAGAATTACTCTCTCGAATGGAAAATTGGGACGTTTCTTTCTTAACCTTTTACCCCATGAGCATATTGCGAAAAATGGCCATTTTCAAGTTCAAACTGCTATGAAAGTATGAAAAATGCTTCAATACTAATGAAACTTGGCACAAATGTTGACTACACCAGAGCCTCTGTAACAGCATGCTCAATGGTAAATTTCCTGTTACCATGGCAACGGGGGGACGTCTCAAAATTGCCAAAAATCACTATTTTGCATTGTTTTTTTCCATCAAAACTGATTTCAAAGTGCTGCAACTTCTCAATGAATTGAGATAGAGTAAAAGGCTTTTCAGCGTCGGTTACTAGCTACCCTAAGATCGACCAGAGGCCATTTTTAGCCTGTCACATGTTCAGAATTTTCTTGGAGATGAGGGGGACTCCGCCCCCTTTCAAACCCCCCAAACAGAAGGGGGCACATCCCCCTTCTGGCAACCCCCTGATGTAATATTTGGATGGGGGACAGCGCCGAAAAAGTGGTCACTTTTTTTAACAACATTTCTCAAACGAAAAACAGTGTTTGGGGCCTAAATAGGGCATTTTTTCACTGTTTGAGGCCTCAAAAAGGGGGGGGGGGGCAAAAAGCCGTCGAAACACGCTTATATAAGGGAAAAGGTTAATGCACGTGCGAGATCCCTTCTAAGAACCTTAAATACACAAATACAAGCATACTAAGTTTTTGCAATAATTATGATTCATCCATAGATCTTTGTGTTATATTATATATAACTTTTTTCAATGATATTTTATCTAAAGATTTATGTTTTCAACAAACAATGATAATGTTAAAATTTACCTTTAAATTTTACCTGTGCGTTCTTAGTTTGCCCGTCCGGAATCTGGTGTTGCAGAATCATGCTCTTTCTATCCTTGAAGAATAGGAACATGTGTTTGTCACTGCTTCAGGTTACTTTAGCTTTTCTAGTGGGTGGTGTCTGCAGGGTCTTCCACATGGATGACTGGATTTTGGATTAAGGGTCGAAGTGTGACAACCAAGTTTCATCAAAGGTAACAATGCGGTCTAAAAATGTATCACCTTCTAACTCCAATCACCTCAGAAAGGCTTTAGAACACTCAGCACGACGTGCCTTGTCATGATCCGATAGTAATCTCTGGACCCATCTTGTGCTTACTTTAGACATATTTAAATCGTTTGTTGATTGTTATACAAGACATACAGCGGAACACCCAGCAATTGCCCTCACAGTTAGGCGAAGTTCTTCTATAACAAGAGGTTGAACTCTTTTCACATTTTTTGGTCCTTCAACTGCTGGTCAGCCAGTCATAGGCTCTGTTGAAATTGAAGTGAAACCATTTCGGAACCGATCATACCACTTATAAACAAGTGAGATACTAATTTTACGTTTTGAAGCAAGTTTCTACCATTTCCCGTGCTTGTTTTGGTGTGTGACCCAATCCCAAAATCTTCAAAATAATGGTTGCCCCAGCCAGTGTTACCAGCCTGTGCTAACATTCAAACATGAAATCAAATAAAAGCTGTGGTGATCGGTTTAAGTTAGTCGGCACTTCATCTGAAAGAAAAGATATTAGAAAAAATGCTTTCAATACAATATTATTCCAGTTTTACACGGACTTCGTGAACAACCCTCGTAAAAAGTAGAAAGTATTTATTTAATGGGGTGGTCTATCTGTATGTTCATCAAATTTTCCTTTTTTGATCCATCACTTAAGAAATAAGAAAAAATAAGCCACTGTTTGTTTAATTTGATTGGGGACATTTCCCATGGCCATTAGATGACCCCTTTTGAACAAGGTCAAATTATTGAATTTTGGCAATTTTCAACTAAGTTGGCATAGTTCAAAAAGTATTTGACCTAGAATGTTGGTCAGCATGTGTAGTTATGCCTAGGGCTTTACTATATATTTATGTAGTATTTGTTGAGAAATTTTGCCCTTGACTTGGTAATAACCATTTGAAAATTTTCCAAAAGGAACACTTACTACAAAACTGGCAATGACAATTAATTCAAATGTTAACATCATTAAGGTCAAGTATTAAATTTGAATTATAAATTGTTCAAGACAGTTATATTTTCTTCAAGTATTCTTTACTGCAATATTCTTTCTTCAATATCTGACATTAGAAGTAAGAACAAGAGCTGTGACAGAATGTGACAAATGCCCCCGAAGGATTCTAGTTATAAAACCACCTATTACATGTTAAGTGTGGTGGTAAAACTTGACAAAGTTGGAACCCCAGCAGTGACCTTTAAGTGAGACAAAGAAACCTGGGTCTTGTTCATAACACATTGTTCATCTATGGTGACTTTATATTTTTTAATAAAAATTGAAACTTTCATGTATATGGAAGTTACAGAGCAGACACAACAACCACCATTTATATGTATATAACATAAGTATTGAAAAAGTTTAAACCGCAGCAGTGACCTTGAACTGAGACATAGGAACACGGGTCTTAAGGGCAACACATAATACATTTACGATAATTTCATATGTGAAATAGAAAATATAATCCTTTCATGCATATTAGTTTCAGAGCTGACACAACCATCCCTGCCTATATGTATATTAACATCAAAATTGACAAAGTTTGAACCCACACAGTGACCTTGTCCTAAGTTGAAGAAACCAGAGTCTTGTTCCTGACACACCATACATCTATGGTTATTTCATATATAAAAGAAAAAATTAAAAGCCTTTCATGCATACTGAAGTTTCAGAGCGGACACGACCACCACTATCTATATCCATATAACATAAAAAACTAGAACTATCACTAAATATGATTAACACCCCCGCTAGACTGCTTCGGAAATGAGGAAGTTACTAGTAACAGAATACCTTGCAAAAGAACTGAAAGAGAGTTATGGTTGTGGGCAATTAAAGATAGTTGTGGTTCCTGTATGTTGCATTTCCTTTCAATGTGGTTGACCATTGATGAAGTTTTATTGAATTACTTTGTAAAAAGTCCAAAAAGAGTTACCCTTCTTGAGCACCGCATTTCCTCTCATTGCGCTTGACCATTGAATGAAGTTTCATTGAATTCTAAACATAAGTTTTTAAGTTATGCACCTGACAAGGAAAAGTATCAAAGGGCAATAACTCTGTTGTTTATCAAATTGTGTTATTGTTTTATGTGCACTGCACTTCCTCTTAATGTGCTTGACAATTGTATGAAGTTGTATTGAATTCCAACTATTAGTCTTCAAGTTATGGTCCGGACAAAAGAAAGCAATGGAAAAGTAACAAAGGGCAATAACTCTGTAATTACTTTAGATAGAGTTATGGTTCTTGTGCACTGCACTTCCCCTTATTGTGCTTGACAATTGTATGAAGTTGTATTGAATTCCAACAAGTTGTTTTCAAGTTTTACTCCGGACAAGTAAAAGTAACAAAGGGCAATAACTTTGTAATAAGTCAAGATGGAGTTATGGTTCTTGTGCACTGCACTTCCTCTTATTGTGCTTGACCATTGTATGAAGTTGTTTTGAAATCCAACTAGTAGTTTTCAAGTTATGCACCTGACAAGGAATAGTAACAAAGGGCAATAATTCTGTAATTAGTGAAGATGGAGTTATGGTTTTTGTGCACTGCACTTCCTCTCAATGTGATTGACAATTGTATGAAGTTATATTGAATTCCAACTATTAGTCTTCAAGTTATGGTCCGGACGAAAAAAGGCAATGGAAAAGTAACAAAGGGCAATAACTCTATAATTACTTTAGATAGAGTTATGGTTCTTGTGCACTGCACTTCCCCTTATTGTGCTTGACCATTGTATTAGTTGTTTTGAATTCCAACCAGTAGTTTTCAAGTTATGCTCTGGACAAGGAAAAGTAACAAAGGGCAATAACTCTGTATGAGTGAAGATGGAGTTATGGTTCTTGTGCACTGCACTTCCTCTCAATGTGCTCAACCATTGTATGAAGTTATATTGAATTCCAACTATTAGTCTTCAAGTCATGGTCCGGACGAAAGAAAGCAATGGAAAAGTAACAAAGGGCAATAACTCTGTAATTACTTTAGATAGAGTTATGGTTCTTGTGCACTGAACTTCCCCTTATTGTGCTTGACCATTGTATGAAGTTGTTTTGAATTCCAACCAGTAGTTTTCAAGTTATGCTCTGGACAAGGAAAAGTAACAAAGGGCAATAACTCTGTAGTTAGTGAAGATGGAGTTATGGTTCTTGTGCACTGCACTTCCTCTCAATGTGCTTGACCATGGTATGAAGTAATATTGAATTCCAACCATTAGTCTTCAAGTTATGCTCCGGACAAGGAAAATGTAACGGACAGCTGGACCGACCGACCCACCAACCAACCGACCGACTACCGAGTGACTCCTATATACCCCCTAAACTTCATTTCGGGGGTATAATGACAAAGTTTGAACCTCCACACTGACCTTGACCTTAGTTGTAGAAACTCGAGTCTTGTTTGCGACACACCATATATCTATGGTTATTTCATATGTGAAAGAAAACTTACAATCCTTCCATGCATACTAAAGTTTCAAAGCGGACACGACCACCACCATCTATATTTATATAACATAAAAAATGACCAAGTTTGAACCCCCACAGTGACCTTGACCTTAGTGGTAGAAACCAGAGTCTTGTTCGCGACACACCATACATCTATGGTTATTTCATATGTGAAAGAAAAATTACAATCCTTCCATGCATAC
Source organism: Ruditapes philippinarum (assembly GCF_026571515.1). Taxonomy (NCBI): domain Eukaryota; kingdom Metazoa; phylum Mollusca; class Bivalvia; order Venerida; family Veneridae; genus Ruditapes; species Ruditapes philippinarum. Next base: position 151,271 of record NW_026858859.1, read on the forward strand.
TGAAGTTTCAGAGCGGACACGACCACCACCTTCTATATTTATATAGCATAAAAAATGACAAAGTTTGAACCCCCACAGTGACCTTGACCTTAGTGATAGAAACCTGAGTCTTGTTCGCGACACACGATACATCTATGGTTATTTTATATGTGAAAGAAAAATTACAATCCTTCCATGCTTAGTGCTATACTTAAGTTTCAGAGCGGACACGACCATCACCTTCTATATTTATAAATAATAGCAAAGTTTTTAACCTCCACAGTGACCTTGACCTTAGTTGTAGGAACCCCAGTCTTGTTCATGACACACCATACATCTATGGTTATTTCATATATGAAAGAAAAATTAAAATCCTTTCATGCATACTGAAGTTTCAGAGCAGACACGACCACCACTGTCTATATGTATAGAGCGGGACGGACGGACAGACGGAGGGTTCGATCCTAATATGCAACCCTTCAAGGGCATAAAAAATTGAGTGTGGTCCCTACCTCATGGTTGCTCTTGTTATATTTAATATGGCATATATATTTTGTATAATTATTCTATTTTCAGAACTTGGTATATTCAACAAAAGACCTATTGTGAAGTTCACACAATTTGGTCCATTTGTAGCTGAATTATTAGACTCTGAGGATAAAGTTACTAACAGGAAATTCCCTTTAATGGTATACATTTTATTATAACTCTTTATGAATTTTGATTTTAGTTTTTAGCTAGACTATTCAAAATAGTGGGGCTATCCTACTGATGTGGGTGCAGAGATCAGCTTTGGCATTACACTTTTATTTGGTTATTTAAGATTTATGTAACTTATTAGACATCAACTACTGAAAATAGTTGTTTGTACGTCAGACTTATATTTTAGATCATTATCTAAAGCCTTGATTTTCACAGAACATGTATTATGGACCTTTGTGAACTTAGAATTTATCATTTCGATGACTGTGTGAGAGGGTTGTGACTCAATATTCTGAAATTATTCAGGAGAGACAAAAAACTTTTTTTTAGCTCGGCTTTTTTTTTTTTAAAGTAAAGGTATTGTTAGTCATGTTGGTGTTGCCGTCCTCAAACTTTAACCTTGATTATAATTTTTTTTCAAGTTCTTGGTATATTTTCTTCATAATTGGCCACAACAAGACCTTTAAGTAGACCAGGCTTTTTTTTTGCTGATTTATGCTACAAGTCGCAATAACTTGGTTATTTTTGAATGGATTGTTTTCAAACTTGAACATAATAATCTTTTATGATAGACCTTCAAAATAGTCAGACAGACCTTGACCTTCAATCATAAATGAGCTTGACCTTGAAGGTCAAATTATTGAAATTTTCAGTTCTTGCTGTAACTGGCTATAACTTTGTTATTATTGAATGAATTGACTTATACTATAACACAACATTTTATAGGAAAACACCTTCATGTATGTCAAACTCAAATTGACCTTGACTCTTTTATGACCTTGACCTTGAAGGTTAAATTATTGAATTTTCACTGATTTTTGCTATAACTGACTGGTAATCGATAAATGGATTATCTTTATACTTTGACACACAACATTTTGGACAAGACCTTCTAAAAGGTTGAACTGCCCTTGACCTTTAAATGACCTTGACTGTCAAGGTCAAATAATTGAATTTTGGTTAAATTGTCATAATTTTATTTATTTACAGATTTGATTCAAACTTAGACAAAACAAGACTTGCTACCAAACAAACATATTGAATAATTTAGATGTGACCTCGGGCTTAAATTAACCTTGACTGTTAATGTCAAATTAATGAAATTCTCTTGTTTTTGTTTTTTTTTGCTATAACTTTGTTATTTATAAATAAATTATCTTCAAATTTAGGCACAACACCATTTAGGTTAATACCTTTATGTATGTCAGACTCAAAGTGACATTGACTAATGTATGACCTTGAAGTTCAAATTATTTAATTTTCACTGATTATCCCTATAAATGGCAGTAACTTGGTAATTAATCAATTGATTATTTTAATACTTGGACAAAACAACCTTTTTGAAAAGATCTTCTTAAATGTTGAACTGACCTTTACCTTAAGCTTTGAATAACATAGTGCTTTTGCCTTTGCCGCCTGCCTGTCCAATTCAGCTTGTCTGGCTTTCACAGGTCAAACTGCTTGCGGATTTCAGTGAAACTTCACAGGACAGATCAGTACAGTACCATTCTTATTTGAGGGTATCGCTGGCACGGTCTGCACCGCTGCACAAAATGGCCACCAGAGCTATAAATGGAAAAATCTTATCTGGTTTTCACAAGTCAAACTGCTAGCTGGATTTCAATGAAACTTCACAGAAGTGATCAGGGCCATCCCTAGTTGTGTATATTGCTGGCATGTTTCTTCCGCTACACAAAATGGCCGCCTGAACAAAAAATAGAAAAATCTTGTCCGGCTTTCAAAGGTCAAACTGCTGGCAGGATTATGCCAAAAATTCACAGGAGTGATCAGTACCATACCTTGTTTTGGGACACATATGTTTTTGTGACATTAGCCCCTTCTAGTTTAGATATGACATTGACCTTTAAATGACCTTGACCGTAAAATGATTAAAGTTTGATTATATTTTCTTAACTTTGCCATTTATTTATGGAAAGGATTTTTACTTGGACAAAACAGCAAGTGCGACTAGATAAACCTATTAAAAATTTAAAAAAGGAAAAATATATATTTTTTGCATTTTGATATTTGACTTTAATTCAATAATAATTGATTTCAATATTGATTGGTAATGTTACTCTATTTTGTCTACAAAAAATATTATTAATAAAGTTTCTGTTACAAACCTTTTGCACACAATTTTTTTTAAAGAAAATTTCAGAAAATAATTTGGTGCGAAAGATTTGTAACTAAATTTTTGCTTCAAATTCTGATAAATTTATGGGTCAAATGAACAAACCCTTGTTTAGTTGTGTTCAGTAAAAACTAATCTGACATATTGTTGGAATGTTTCATTCTCAATTTATACTTTATACACAAATCTCTCTTATATTGCATATGGAAGGTGATCAATATACACAAATTTTTCTGATATTGCAGGTGGAAGGTGATATTTCTGATCTTGCTGTTTGAAAGATGATAAATATTTCGCATCTGATTATCACGCGACACTGGGTCACGGAAGTTCTCAAATGAAAGTAGTTCTCTCTGTACCACTACAGCAGTTTACACAAATTTCTCTTATATTGCAGATGGAAGGTGATCAATATACACAAGTTTATCTGATCTTGCAGATGGAAGGTGATAAATATACACTTATTTAATTTCAGTGGTCAATATACACAAATTTATCTGATCTTGCAGATGGAAGGTGGTCAATAGACACAAATTTCTACTTTATTGTGGGGAGAATATTATTGAAATTATTCAAGTTGTTGTGTATTGCAGGTGGAACGTGATGGACATACATTATACTTTGAGGCATGTGATGAGAATGTATGTAACTGGATGATGTTTATACGTCCCGCACAGAATTTTGCAGAACAAAATATGGTAGCCTATCAGCATGGGAATGAAATATTCTATACTGTCACTAAGGATATAAATGAACCCAAAACTGAATTAAAGGTATTAAATTTTTTTTTTAAATATTCTTCTACAATTTGAGTTCAAGAAGGATTGAACAATTTTCATTGGAAGAATCATCAAAGTACCAGTTTCAATGACACATTTTAAGAAAGTCAGAAGTGAAAAGTTAGTGTCAACTTTTTAGATTGGCTTAAATAAGATCAGTAAAGAAAGTAAGCTTGTACTGTTTGACTAGTTGAATTTGGGTATTAATTGGAAAAAAAAAAGAGATCAACAGTCATAGAAGAAACAAATTAATTTATATTCTGTTTTTGACTTTAGTACAGGAACAGACTATATGTGTATAAAATATAAAGGTTTTTGACTTCAAACCACTTGCCTCTCACTGCTATAGGTTTGAGTTGCAACATTGTCTTCAACTTCTTTCATGTGAGAAATCCATCTTTTTGTCTGAAATAATGCACAAAGGGGCATTATGGGAAATGACCTATACTGTGTTGATGTGATGTAAAACCCAACAAAAAAATGCAATGAGAAATGTTTCCAAAGAATGGAAATGGCACAAATGTTCACCATAATAACATTTCATGAGCTAACACCCAGACCTCTACCTGCAACGTCCAGGTTACACTGGTCAACATTGTCTGTTGGAAGGTAAAATTCATGTCTGGTCCATAACTTTTTCATCCATCAAGGGATTTTATTTAACCTGGCACAGATTTTGAAAATAAGACGATGTGTGATGCACAAACCCCAGACCCATACCTTCAAGGTCACACCTAGAGGTCAAACTGTTTGATGTCTGGTTCACAACTTTTCTTCTCATAAAAAAGGATTTTGAAATAAGTTTCCAGAAGTATTCACCATAATAAGACAATGTCTTACACACAGACCCTTATGACCAAGGTCAAAGTCACACCTTAAAGTCAAAGCTTAACATGGTCTATATTTTCCTTGTTCAGAAAATAACTCACTAGTACATCATAGAAGATAAGTCTCTTATTAAAATCAAAATTGAAACATGCACCTGTCTCTAAAAGAAATATATTTCAAGACTTTGTTATTGTCTGGCACCCTGTCATCTGTTGTCCATTTTTAACATTTTTACTTTAACAACATCTTCTCCTAAACCCCTACACCAATAGTGATGAAACTATACAGGAATGATCCAGGCATGGTCCTCTCCAATAATTAAATTGCTTTTGCTGAACAAGATGGCTGCAAGAGCTAAGAATTAAAAAAAATCTTTAAACAACATCTCTTCCTTAACTGTATGGTAAATTTGAATGAAATTATACTAGAATGAACCGTCCATTGATAGTTGTGTATAATAATTGCACAAATGGTTCTGGTCTGCTAAACTAAATGGTAGCAAGAGCTTAAAATAGAAAAGTCTTTAAAGAACATCTCTTCCTTAACTATTGGCTTGATTTTGAAGAAATTATACATACATGGGCATTGAAACTATACATACATGGGCATTGAATGGTCCTCTAAAAAAATTGTGCAAATGGATTCTGGTCTGCTGATCAAGATTGTCGCTTAAAACTTTAAAATGACATCTTCTCAACTATTGGGTAGTTTTTGATGAAACTGTACAGGAATGGTCATTTTTATATGGGGTCAAAAATTAGGTCACATGACCCAAATATGGAAGTCTTTGTTTACACTCAAATTTGCACAGGCCCTCCAAGTCCGAGCGAACGAAGTCCAACTATACATGTAAAGCATATTATGCAGTATGGTGTGAATATTGTACAGGTATGGTATGCTGCCAGTTATGCTGAAAGATGGAACAAAACAATCTATGAGGCCACAGAACAAGACATACAAGGTAATATACGTGACTTGTTTCAGAACATGTCTGCATTTAAGGTAAATAGTAAGTTGATGTTTTACCAACTGTATTAAACAAATTAAGAATCTTCTTTATTGAAAGCTTGTGTCAGTACTCTCAAACGTAACATACTGTATCTTTGCATAGTCATTTTTATAGGCCCGAAATTTTTTTAGCCGTACCATGTCATGCACCTGGTTGTTCGTCCGTCTGTTAATAGCAATTTTGCAGTGTATCATTGTAAATTGACCCATTTGAAGGAATTGGAAGTACTTTGCAGAAATGTAAACAGAAAAATAAGATAATGAGACAATATGCGGGGCATGTTATTGACTTTGTCAAGTAAAGATCACTGTACACAATATAATATTATACTGCTCGAGGTCAGTTAAGTAATATAGACATACATCAGAAAACACATTTAAGTCTTATTATGTGATATATCAAAGCTTAGATATTTTGCATGTAGCATTGCTTAGTAGACCTCTACATGAGATATATAAATCATGACACTCGGGTAAAATGGCCCCACCCATGGGGTCCCTTCATTCACATTTAAGTCTTGTGTGAAACTACAATGTCCAGAGCTTATATATTTATCATGTAGCTTTGCATTGCATTGTGAACATTTAGTAAATAGAAATCAATCATGCCCCTTTGGTCTAGTAATGCTTGAAATACCCATAATGGCTGCGGGGGGTTGGGTTACACACATGACTGATATTAATCATACCACTTGGGTCAATATTTGCCCCGTCTGTTTTTTTTAAAATTAGTTTAGACAGGCTTACAAAAAAAACCGAATAAAATCAAACATACTGTGGAAAAAAAACACTGCCCAGAGCTTCGGTATTTGGCATGTAGCATTGCTTAATGAATATTAGAAGTTATATATTATAAAAATATATGTTAAAAAATGTCCCCATCTGGGAATCATTTAGTTTGGATTGCCTTCATACTTGGATACAACAGTCCTTTGGACAAGACCTTCAAGTTGATAACACTGAACTTGACCATCATGACCTGGAAGGTCAAGTTACTGAATTTTGCTGGATTTTATCTATAATTGGTTATAACTTTGTTATTTATGGCTATTTTACCAAACTTATTTTATAATTTACTTGAGTGTAAAGTTTTAATGATTGTGTAAATGCTATATGTATTGTTATATTGCAGCCATGGAAGAACAGTTATGCAAGTTTCAGTGTTATGAGTGCCCTAAAAGATTCAAATCTGCATCAGGTAAGTGACAGACAACATATGTTTGAGATGTCATTTTGATGCGGAAAAAAAATTACCAACAAGGCCTACTGTGTGGTCAATTCATAATTATGCACCAAAACTCCAAATTGGTTTCAAATAGCCAATAAACAATAAATTTTGATTCTAACATGACAAAATAAGGGAGATCACCTAAGCTATTTTAGCTCACCAGACACAAAGTGAGGTGAACTTTTGTGATCACTTTTTGTCTTGCGTTTGTCTGGTGTCTGTAAACTTTTACTTTAAACGACAACTCCTCTTAAACCCCAAAGCCAATTTCATCCAAAATTCACAGAAATGTTCCTTTTGTGTTCACCTTTGAAATTATTAAAAAAATGTTCAAAGAATTTAATTCCATGCAGAACTCTGGTTGCCATGACAGCTGAAAGAAAAAAATTAAAAACATATTATTTTAAAAACCCCAAATAGCTAGAGCTTAGATATTTTGCATGAAACATCTTCTAGTGGGTGTCTACCAAGTTTGTTCAAATAAAATCCCTGGATCAAAATTGGCCCTACCCTAGGGGGTCATTGATTTTCCTATAAACACTGGATGGTTGCAAACACTTTGCTATCATCCATGTTCTTTTGGGGATTAGGCTCGTAAGCCAATACCAAGAAAGAAGGAGGCATACTGGCTCGGACTACACCAGACTTAATGGTTTTAACATGTTTTATGTCTTATTTCCAGTTTTAGTTATATTTATCATATAATCATTCATTTGGTCTGATGTTTCTTAGCCAGTTATGCCAAAAATAAAGATTTATAAGTCTATCACTTGTTTCGTGGTTTTAATTTGATTGAGTATAAATATATATTAATAACTTAAAAAATCTCTTTTCAAAAACCAAAAGAGCTAGAGCTTAGATAATAAGCATGAAATATCTTCTAGTCTACCAAGTTTGTTCAGAAAAAAGCCCTGGGGTCAAAAATGGCCCCGCCCCAGGGGGTCATTGATTTTCCTAATATGTTCACATCTTTTGGAACAGACGTTTCCCTTAGCAATAGCAACCAGTAATGTTTTTACACATGCTGATGATGCACTATTTCAGATACAAATATGGACGTTGTGATATCAGTTTAAGATTTAGATTTTATATCTCCTTCTGTTTATAGTTTACAATATTACTTGTACCATGTCATGGCGAGTTTTTATATTCAGGTGAGCGATTTCAGGGTCATCATGGCCCTCTTCTATCCAAGTTATTGCCCTTTTCAGCACCTTGAAAGTGGATATGGTTAACCTAAACCGGCAAGTTGATATACATTAAGTTCTATCTGTACTAATGGCTTCATAATTTCACACTTATCAATACAACGTACATGATCTGGCCAAGCTATATGATTGTGCCACCAATTTTTCCCAGTTATTTCCCTAAATAGGGCCTTTAATTGTTAACCTATTGCGGCAAGGTAGATTTATCATAAATTTCTCTTAATTGCTTCATTTATTAATCATATCTTCCATGTTTGGTAGGTGTATACCTTCAATGATCCTCTAACTTTTGGTGGAGTAAGGTGTAACTGGGGTCAAGGTCACTGGTGTAAAAATAAATTTATACATTTTTGCTCATACAGCCTATATTTCAAAACTGATGTTTTACATGTTGAATATGTACATGTACATACCTAGGAAGGTCCTTTCTTTTGGTTAGGTAATGGGTCAAGGTCAATATCATCTATGCCAAAAAGTTTTCACTTTCACAGGTGTGACCTTTTTCTATTGACTGATGTCTTTTATGTCTGATAGGAACTTGAATTAATTCTTCTACCTTTAGTCAAAGTTAGGGGTCAGTTAGGTCACCAGTGGTAAAAATAGATTTTTACACCTTTGCCCATACAGCCTTTATTTATTGACAGATGTATCTCAAATTTGGTAGGAAGATAACTTGCATGATCTTCTTCATGTCAGTGGGTCAATATCAAGGGTACCAACAATAGAGTTGTTCACATCTGCTGAAACAGCTTTTATTTATTGACTGATTTTTTTTTCATATTTGGTAGGATGATTACTTGCATGGTCTTCTTCCTTTTGAATGAGTAAGGAGTCATTTGGGTCAAGGTCACCATTGCTAAAAATAGATTTTTACAATTTTGCCCATACTGTCTTTATCTATTGACAAATGTGATTTGTTACTACAGTGGAACCTGTCTAATCCGAACTCGTCCAGACCAGAAGAAAAGTTGGGATTAGAAAGGTTTCTGGATTAGAAGGTTTTTTGCATATGTACATGTGAAGGGCAGAAAAGTTTAAGGAAAGAAAGCAGAAATGCAAACTTATAAACTCTTATCATTCATTTTAATACAAATGAATACAAAAAAGAAATAAGTGTTATGTCCTCAAGGGTAAGTTCTTCATTACGATGTAAAGAAGGAGGCTTGGACATTATTATTTATTCGTTTTCTCACACGATTCGGTGGTTATCCTAATTCACTGACAGTTTTGCCGTTATTCAATCCCATGTCATTAAATTTATTACAAAAGATTTCAAGTTATGCTTATGCATAATATCAACATATTTATTGAACATGCCGAAAATCAATCAAAAAGGCAATTAAAGCGGTTATCAAAACAAGCTAAGTGTAATTTTCACACCTTTGCAAATAATATTTGTCATTTATTAAGCAAGCGGCATTACTCTCATCAGTTTGATGTGCAAGATGTGCGATATTTTCATTTTGAATGAAAGTACAGGCTGTAGGTGTGACAATCAACAAACAGTGTTCAGATCCAGGAGGTTAATTTTAGAGTAAAACAAGATCAAAATTTGAAAAAATGGTCCGGAATTCGAAGTAGACAGGTTCCCGATCCGAAAGGTTTTTGACTAGATCTATTAAAAATAGACAAATAAAGTCGGGACCTGGCATTTTGTTCGGATAAGAAAGGATTCCGGATTAGAAGGGTTCAAATTAGCAAGGCATCACTGTATAACTTCTTCATTTCGAAAGACATCTTCTTCAGACTTCAAATATTTGTTCAGACTTCAAATATTTGTTCAGACTTCAAATATTTGTTACTTATTATCACCCACATCATGTGTGACAAGATTCATTTCTCTAGCATGAATATTTCATGAACTTGGATTTTTTTTATAAAAATATTATTTTTGCTCTAACTTCTTTATTTTTTCAAAGGATTTACTTCAAACTTTAAATAAATTAATGAATTGACTTCATATTGAAAAAAGAATATTACCTTCATGTATTTCAAACTCAAATTGACTTTGACTCATGTAAGACCTTAACCTTGAATGTAAAATTATTAAATTTTCACTGATATAATTGATTGTATCTTGGTAATTAATAAATGGATTATCTTCATACTTGCACAAAACAATAGTTTGGACAAGACCTTCTGAAAGGTTGAAGTGACCTTGACCTTTAAATGACATTGACAGTCAAGGACAAATAATTGAATTTTGGTTAAATTGTCATAATACGGCTTTGACTTAAACAAGAACAAAGCCAGACTTGCTACCAAACAAACATTTTGAATAATTAAGATATGACCTTGACCTTAAATTGACTTGACTCTCAAGGTCAAAATAATGAAATTCTTTTTGCTTTTCCCTGTAACTGGCTATAACTTTGTCTTTATAAATAAATAAACTTCATATCAAAACACAACATTTTAGATTGACCTGGACCCATGTTTGATATTGACCTTAAAGGTCAAATTATTTTAATCTCACTGATTATCGCTATAATTAGCTGATACTTTGTAATTAATCAATGGATTATTTTCATACTTGGACAAAATAACCTTTAGGACAAGACATTCTAAGAGGTTGAACTGACCTTGACCTTGAGCTTTAAATGGCATTGACTGTCAAGGTCAAAGTATTGAATTTTGGTTAAGTTGTCATAATTTTGTTATTTATGTACAGATTTAATTCATATGTGGACAAAATAACACTTGTGACCAAACAGACATGTGGAATAATTTAGATTTTAAATGTTGAATATTTTCTTAGCTTTTTCATTTATTTATGGAAAGGATTTATACTTGGACAAAACAACAAGTGTGACATGACAGACATATTAAAGATTAAAAAAGGGAAACAACTTATGCTATAATAAATATTTCAGGTTTACAGAAACACTTGATAACTCATGACTCAGATCCATTGCAAAATGATGGTAATGAGGAACCAAGCTCAAGCCAGACTTTATCCCCATCTCGCCAAAGGAAACGTAAACCATTCCCACTGCAGGCAGGATTTAGAAAGAAACTGCTTTCTAATAAGAAAAACAAGGTACGAGAAGTTGATTTTGCTGCTTGGTAATTTTTTCAATTTTCTCAAAATAGGTTATTATGAGAAATTAAAACAAAACTGTTATGTACCGGTAAACATAATTTCATAATATTTTTAAGTAAATAGGTAACTGATTTTTATGCCACCGCAGCATCTGTAATGCGGTGGCATATAGCGATTCACCTGTGTGTTTGTGGGTGTATTCTATAGATTATATAGTGAACTTAAAAAATCTTCTTGTGAAAAACCACTTGTCCAATTCTAACCAAACTTTTTAATTGATCCTTGGGTGAAGGGCTTCCAAAGTTGTTCAAAGAATTTCATTCCATGCAGAAATCTGGTTGCCATGGCAACCAAAAGAAATTATAAGAATGAATTTAAAAAATCTTCTTGTACAGACCCAAAAGGCCTAGAGCTTAGATATTTTGCATAAGGCATTGTCTGGTACACCTCTACAAAAATTGTTCAAAGTATAGCCCTGGGGTCATTGATTTTCACTATATGTACATATAGTAAAAACTTAAAATACCCTCTTGTCTGAAGGTACAAGGCTTAGAGGTTTGATATTTGGTATGTGTTATTATCTATAGGTACTCTACCAAAGTTGTTCAAATTTTGCCTCTAGTGTCAAAATCAGCCCCGCCCTGGGAGTCATAGGTTTTCCTTATATGTATATAGTAAAAACTTTTAAAAAAAACTCTTCTAGCAATTGACAAATGCTAGAGGTTAGATATTTTGCAGGAAACATTGTGTAGTGAACCTTTAGCAAGATTGTTCAAAATATTGCCCTGGGGTCAAAATTGGCCCCGCCCAGGGGGGGTCATTGATTTCCAATATGTACATATAGTAAAAAATCAAAAAATCTTATTGTCTGAAGGTACAAGGCTTAGAGCTTTAATATTTGTTATATGTTATCATCTATAGATACTCTACCAAAGTTGTTCAAATTTTTCCTTTATGTATGTAGTTAAAACTTAAAAAATCATTTACTCTAAATTGACAAAGGCTAGAGGTTAGATATTTTGCATGAAACATTGTGTAGTGAACCCTAACCAAGATTGTACAAATTATAGCCCTGGGGTCAAAATTGGCTCCGCCTCGGGGGTCATTGATTTTCATTATGTACATATAGTAAAAAAATGAAAAATCTTTTTGTCTGAAGGTACAAGGCATATAGCTTTGTTGTTTGCTATATAATATCATCTATAGGTCCTCTACCAAAGTTGTTCAAATGTTTCCCCTGGTGTCAAAATTGGCCTTGCCCGGGGGCATTGATTCGCATTATGTACACATAGTAAAAACAGAAACTAAAACAAATGTTTTCTGAATTGGAGAAAGCTACAGCTTAGATATTTGACATGAAATGTTGTTTTGTGAACCTGAATCAAGATTGTTTTGAATTAAACCCTTGGGTCAAAATTTTGCCTTGCCCAAGGGGACAGTGACCTACTTTCTTGTCCTTTGATGTACAGCAATAAAATTTTGACAGTGTGCACAGTTTTAGTTGTAAAATTGAACTTTGATATCAAGTGACCTAGATTTTGATGATGTGACCTACTTTCTTGTCCTGTGATGTACAGCTATGAAATTTGAACCATGTGCACAGATTAAGATGTAAAGTGAACTTTGATATCAGCTGACCTAGATTTTGACAAAGTGTCTTACTGTGTTGTCCTTTGATGTAGTCATGGAATTTAGGCTGTGTGAAATATGACCTTTACCACCAAATTCACTAGACTCAACTGCATTGATGTATTCCTACTCTGATCTTTTATTTGAATAACAATAGATTTAACCACTAATCTGATAATAAGAATTTGAAAGGTCAGGGATCTATGCATTATGACAATCTTCAATTGTATAGAAACAGAAAATATCTGTTCCTACACTACTATTTAGTGTTGTATTAATGCGGTGGCATAGCATTTTTCACAAATGCAATCTTGTTTTTTACAGAATTGCCTGTTTATGTTATATTGGTCTGCAATGATTCTTGCTGTTAGCACCAAGCTTCAGTTAAAACTTGTACTGTTGGTTCAGTCAGTGAATATTTTGAAATGTCCACGAAAAGTTATGGATCAGCATTGTTTGTGCCTTGTGGAGGCTGTAAAATGTTGCCCCATAAATTTAATAAGAGATGTTGTATTTACAATCACTGGAGATTGTTTACAACAACATTATTGTTATTTTAGTTGCTCTATTTGGCTTTTCTTCTTTTTTTATGGTTTCCATTTTAAAAGTTATATTGATTGGAATATATTTGCTCCTGAATACTGTATAATCACCCTTAGGATATGTTGCCTGCTTTTTATGCCCCCAGTTTAGGGAGGTCATTTAAAGTTATTGCCCCTGACTAAGTTAAACTTTGCAGCTTTCAACTTGTGTCATGTGAAGCCTGAAAAGCATTTAACCATAGTAAGTCATGAAACTTTACATAATCAATCTTATATATTGCTTGCTTTTAATTACACCACTCTAGGGAGAGGGGGTATTTAGATTTGCCCTTGTCCTTTACCATGGGTGTGTGCGTCAATTCAAAGATCTTGTCACATGTACCTCTAAAAGTGCTTGAGCTAGAGTCAACAGATTTTACAGGAATGTTGATCAGCAAGTGCAGTTGTTACCTTGAATTTTGCGTGTGAATTAATTCAGTTTTGTTAGAGTTATTTCCCTTAATTTTGTTGAAATTTGCAATGGCTTGTTGCCCCAAAAAAGTATTTGACCTAGAGTTAGAAACATTAAAGAAATATTGGTCAGTTTGTGTATTGTGCACTCGAGGTTCGGCTGCTTGTTGATTATTCAGTAATTGCAGAGTTATTGCCATGTCTTAGTAAAAAATTTCTACTTTCAACTTGTGTTGTACGTTGCCCAAAAAAGTATTTGACCTTTAATCATGAAACTGTATAGAAATGTTGGTTAGCATGTGTAGTTGAGTACCTTGGAGTTATCTTGTGCATTTATTCAGTATTTGTAGAGTTATTAACTTTGTCTTAGTAAAATTTGCAATTTTCAACTTTTGTCACACATAGCCCAAAAATTATTTGAACTAGTCATGAAACTTTACAGAATTGTTGGTCAGCATGTGTAGTTGCGCACCTGGGGATAGTTTATGCATTTATTCAGTATTTGTAATTGCCCTTAACCTAAGTAAAAATTTACAATTTGTGTCACCCATACCCCAAACAATATTTGACCTTAAGTCATGAAACAGAAATGTTGATCAGAATGTGCAGTTGTGCACCTGGGGGTTTGCTTGTATATTTATTCAGAATTTGTAGAGCAATTGCCCTTGACTTAGTAAAAACTGTTCCAAAATGTTGTGTCATGTGTACCTCTAAAAATGCTTGAGCCAGAATTAAAAACTTTACAGGAATTTTGATGAGCATGTGAAGCTGTACACTGTGGATTAATTCTGTTTTGTTAAAGGTATTGCCCTTGACTTAGTATAAATTTGCAATTTTCAAATCATGTCACGCTTGGCCCAAAAAGTATTTTACCTGGAGTCATGAGACATTACAGGAATTTTGGTCAGCATGTGTAGTTATTCACTTTGGGTTTGCTTGTGGATTTATTCAATATTTTTACTGTTATTGCCCTTGACTTAGTAAAAATTTTACAATTTTTGACTTGTGTCTTATGAAAATCAAAAAGTATTTGACCTAAAGTCATGAAACTTTGAAGGAATATTGGTCAGCATGTGTAGTGCATTTTAAAGTTTATTATTGTGAATAAATGGTCATGTTTTGTGCATTATTTTTGGATTGATTGTGAAAAAAATATCCATAAATATGTAGCTTCTTAAGACAAGAGTCTGTTTAGAAGTACAAAATGTACAAAAGTCATGGTTTCACTGGAATGCCAAAATTTGTGACAAACACAGCATTGAACGTCATTTATTGTCACAAGTTCTGTCATTAAAAGATGGAATTTGAAATAACTACCGGTAGGCATAGTTTTCAAGTACATTAGGAAGAATTGTCATCTGCAAACACTCAGTTGACAGCTAGAAAGGTGAAGCTTATACCTGGATGCCAAAATATTACATTGATGATTGTGTCTGGTCATATCTTTGTCATTTTATTGACACTATTTGAAATAATAAGGCATACTGAGAATATAAAAAATATATAAATCACAGGTCATGGTTCCTTTACTTGGCCCAGCCACGAGGCATTACAAGTCTTGTTAGCATACTTAATAGATATCATGAAGTGAAGTAGTATCTTGATATTTTTTGTTAGATCACTCACAATTATATATTTTAGTCCGTCAGTTTGCAGAAAAATTTGAAAGGAATTTAAAAACGACATCGAATTTCTTGCTATTTCGAAAATAAAATAGTAACTGCATGTATAATTTAATTTCAGGAGCTTGGATCAGCTGAGAATAGTATGACTTCTTCGGGCATGTTTCATTGGAAAAAACGATCTACTAACATATATCTTAACAAGTATGTACTATTTGTTTTAACTTTTAACATATTCATTTCGGGGTGTATGTTAATAGGAAAAATTTAGCACAACTTCTTTTTAATAAATAAAACAATTGGAAGAGGGATTTTGAAATGGTGTTGATCATTTGTCAGTCCGTCAGTTTGGATCCATATCTAAGAATTATTATTATTTGTCCAATTTTCTTGAATTTTGCTGGAATGTTATTTTAATATGGGGATGAGGATCACAATCTATCTAAGATTTGTTTTAAGTGAGACCCTTTGTTCAAAAAAGGCTTTCTTAAGCTTGACTTTTTCAAAGAAAAATTTTGAGCTAGTGCAACAGTCAGGTTGTAATTCCAGTTAAACTGTTGCCGTCCAGAAGATTTAACATATGTCATGATGATATTTATACCCCCGCACAACAAAGTTGTAAGGGGGGTATACTGGAATCAGCTTGTCCAGCCGTCCGGCTGTCCGTCGGTTTTTTCTTGTCCGCCCAATAATCTTCATATTTGGCATGGAGGTTAGTCATGATTAGTAGATGACCCCTATTGATTTTGAGGTGACTAGGTCAAAGGTCAAGGTCACAGGGGCCTTGACTTCAAAAAGCTTGTCCGCCCAATAACTTTAGATTCCTTTGACCCATAGTCTTCATATTTGGCATGGAGGTTAGTCATGATTAGTAGATGACCCCTATTTATTTTGAGGTCACCAGGTCAAAGGTCAAGGTCACAGGGGCCTTGACTTCAAAAACTTCAAAAAAAAGATCCTTTGCTTGTCCGCCCAAGTAGATGACCCCTATGATTTTTAAGGATTCCTTTGAGTTTCCCCCAAATAACAGTCTTCATATTTGGAATGGAGGTTAGTTATGATTAGTAGATGACCCTTATTGATTTTGAGGTCACCAGGTCAAAGGTCAAGGTCACAGGACTTTGACTTCAAAAAGTTTGTCTGCCCAATAACTTTAGATTCCTTTGACCCACAGTCTTCATATTTGGCATGGATGTTGATCATGATTAGTAGATGACCCCTTTTGATTTTGAGGTCACTGGATCAAAGGTCAAGGTCATAGGGACTTTGACGTCAAAAAGTTTGTCCAACCATTAACTTAAGATTCCTTTGACCCACAGTCTTCATATTTGGCATGGATGTTGATCATGACTATAAGGTGACCCCTATTGATTTTGAGGTCACTGGGTCAAAGGTCAAGGTCACAGGGACCTTGACAAAAAACGCTTTTCTTCTCAATTGCTAAAGAATGTCCTGTCCGCAATGTATTGATTTTGACATTTTCACATTTGAAGCATGTAGAATACATAACTTAGCAATGCACTGTCTTAGTAACCTCAGATTTGGCAGGGAGGTTGTCCTTGAGCTCTAAATGGCCACTGTTGATTCTGACAAAGTGGTATGCGGGGGTATTCACGCCATGATAGTGGCGGTTCTAGTTTTAGCTTGACTTTTTGGCTCACCAGAACTGGAGGTTCAGGGTGAGATATTAGTATCAAAGGGGGTTGCTCCAGTGTCAGTTTTTTGTCGTCATGCATCAACATTCATCATCTTCTCTGAACCTGCTGGGCTATTTTACTTCAAATTTGGTCTGTAGCATCCTTGTGAGAGTCACACATTAATTTGCTCATATCATTTCAATTGGCTCCTTTTAGGGGTCAACAGAGCTAAAAATAGAAAAACCTTAAAACATCTTTTTCTACTGAACTAATTGATGGATGATCACCAAACTTTGCCTGTAGCATTCTTAGATGGTATGTTATCAAGTTTGTTCATATTAAATTGATTGGCCTCTAGTGCTAAAAATAGAAAAACATTTAAACATTTAAACATCTTTCTCTACTGAACTAATTGAGGGATGATGGCAGCACACTTTGTCTGTTGTAGCATTCTTAGGTAGTCTTTTATAAATTGGCTCATATTAATTTCATTGGCCTCTTTTACGGTCACTTAAAAACCTTCAAACATTTTTTTCTAGTGAAAACTGTTGTTTCTGGTGAGCAATTCAGGGCCATAAGGCCCTCTTGTTTGAGTTATTGCTAGCCAAAGCGTTGTTGATGTTGCTCTTGTTTGACACAACAGGCCTTTGGACAAGACGGTCAAGTTGACAAGATTGAAAATTACCTTCACTCATAATTGACCTTGACCTGGACTTTTGCTTGATTTTTTGCCAGGTTGCACTGGTGCAAACCCGGGTTATAGAATGGTGAATGTCGGGCGGTGGGTGGGGAAAAACTTTTCGTAACAGATTTCTCACCAACTACTTATCACAGCCTCTTGATATTTGGCATTCAGCATTGACACATGGTCTCATACTGTAGGATTCGATTTCAGGTTGTCGCTTATCCACTTCCTGTTTACTGACTTAGTTAAATTTGCGACATTAATGGTCAATGGTAGGAAATTTTTGTAACAGTTTTCTCAGCAACTATTTATCATAGCCTTTTGACATTTGGCATACAGCATTGAAACATGGTCCAATAAATGGGTTGCTACCCCCAATGTCAAGGTCGCACTTAAAGGTCAAAAGTTAAAAAGTTTACATTTCATATCCGCTCCATAACTTTAATCCGCTGAATTTAAAAAATAAATAACTTAGCACAAGTGATCACCATTATGAGAGGATGTGCAGAGTGCAATAATTGGGTTGCTGCCCTTAAGGTCAAGGTCACCAAAAGGTCAAGTGTCTACATTTTGTGTCTGCTCCATTATATTTAAACCGCTGCAATGTTTTTAAGATTACTTGGCAAAAGTGATCACCATTATGACATGATGTGCAGAACCCAACATCCAGATTGCTACTCCCCAAGGTCAAGGTTAAATGTTCTCCGTAAATGTTTTACTTTATCAAATGTAAGATTTTAAATAACTTTGCACAAATAATTACTATCATGAGACTATGTGTTTATAATATGCATGGCCCAACATCAAGGTCATTGTTGACTAAACATCAAGCAGTACACATTCATGTCTGCTGCGGATGGGGATTTAGCTGTACCCAGACTGCCTTGTTATCATTATTATTATAACTAACAAAAAATATCATTTAGTTTTTGACCCTTTTTTTATTGACATTTTCCAATGTTATGGGGATTGTATCATTATAAGTGAAGATAACAAATTCATTTTCACTTCTATACATTTGATTGCTAAAAAGCTTCATTTAAGTGATTTGTATTATATACTAGTAGCAGGGGATTTCAATTAAAAAAAATTGCTTGTCAAAAGTAAGAATATTTACAGAAGTGTTTAGATAATAATGTCATTTCTTTCCTATTACATGTATTTTTATGTATGTGTTTTCAATACTTTTGAATTTAAAAAAATAGTTAAACACATTTAAATTATTGAACATGTCATAATTGTAATGAAATAATTAATAACTGTTTTGCTATTTCAGAACACTTAAGAAGTATCAAAAATGGCATGGTGGAGATTCATTGAGAAAACCATCACATAATCATTCACACAAATTAACAACACTGGAGGAAGCAGCTTCTGAGTTAGAATGTCGGTCATGTGACCTGGCATTTAGCAATATCACACTTTTAAATTTACATTTTCTGTCACATAGTGAGGAGGATTTAGATGATGCTAGGTTTGCTGCTCAGTTAAGTGAAGCTGGACTTAAGACAGATGCACCTTCTCAGGTTCAACAAATTGGCTGTCCTGGCTGCTTGCGTCAATTCTTTGGTAAAAAGGACTTAATTAATCATGTAGCAGAACATGGAGCTCCCAAATCCTCTGCCAACTTTGGTCTGGATTATTTTTCAGAGATCCAGAATTTTGCTAGAGGTCGGAAGCACAGATGCGGAGTTTGCTTTAAATCTTTTGCAACAATTGATCGCCTTGCGAAACACCATCAGTGTCATGGAGAAGATGTGGACAAACCCTTTCAATGTTCTGTTTGCTTCAAAAGATTTATGAATAATTCGGCTATGTCATGTCATATGAAGATTCACAGTACAGCCAAGTACTACCAGTGTCCTATATGTCATATAGGTTTTGACCAGACATCAGCAATGAGAGAACATAGTTTGGTTCATGCAAATACCAATGGCTCTTTTAATTGCCCTCACTGTGATAAGGTTTTCATTGAATTCCTTGTTTTGAAGAAGCATATTCGAGGTTTCCATACTAACAGGTCATATCCATGTACAGTTTGCGATAAGGTGTTTCCAAGGGCAGACAAATTACGATTACACATGCTTCGACATTCATCCGTTCGAGAATTCATGTGTGATACCTGTGGACGTCAATTTAAACGAAAAGACAAACTGAAAGAACATATAAAACGAATGCACTCTGCAGACAGGGTTGAGAAAGACAGAATGAAAGCATTGAAGCCAAAAACAAATAAATTTATTCCAAAGGTTTCACCAACAGAATACCACAGATTTATTTATAAATGTCATCTTTGCTTGCTTGGATTTAAACGTAGAGGAATGTTGGTAAATCATATTGCAAAAAGACACCCAGATTTGAAACCAGAATCAGTTCCTGAGCTTAATCTACCAATTTTGAAGACACAACGTGATTACTACTGCCAATATTGTGATAAAGTTTACAAATCTAGCTCAAAACGTAAGGCCCATATACTGAAAAATCACCCGGGCTCAGATTTACCACAAAGTGCCCGCAAGAAAACAAACATTGATGAAATACCAGGTGTACCTAACCCAACATACTCTCAGACAGTGGGGAGCATCACAACAATGCCACATCAATGTGAACACTGTCACAAACAATATGCTAGTAAAGCGAAGTTGCTCCAGCATCAGCGAAAACATCATCCAGAGATTGCGCCATTGCTTCAAGATAGACTGAAGAGAGAGGGCTTACATATTCAACACATGAATGCAGCCAACGAACCTACTTTTGTTGTTGAAAAATGCGAAGATATTCAAGATTCACAAGCAGCTGATCTACTTACACAAGCCATGAGCGAACTTACACAATCAGTTGAATTCCGACAAATGTCTGGTGCTCAGAGTACAGACCAAGCATATGTTTCTACAAGAATTGGTCAAAGCACTCCGACAATGGTTCAGATTCAGACTTCAGGGGGTCAAGGCACACAGACTATTGAGTTAACCCACTTGAGCCAAGCTCTTCACCAATTCGCTCCACCACAGGGCCATCTTCCAATCCAGGTTCAAGTCTCAT
Source organism: Ruditapes philippinarum (assembly GCF_026571515.1). Taxonomy (NCBI): domain Eukaryota; kingdom Metazoa; phylum Mollusca; class Bivalvia; order Venerida; family Veneridae; genus Ruditapes; species Ruditapes philippinarum. Next base: position 171,787 of record NW_026858859.1, read on the forward strand.
CTGGTGTCACAGGACATATTCAACTTCCTCTTGCAACAACTCAGACCAGCTCTGCTGGAAGTGGAGCTCAAATACTCACGGTGGAACCTGGTCAGGTAGCTGAGGGAACAGCTCAACTAAGCACTAGCCAGCCACAACAACTTGGTTTTCCACCAATGGCCATTGTGTCGGGAGCCTATATACCTAAAGCATGGACATACCCTTATAAATCTCATTAAACTTTATGATACTATTGTTACTCACTAATGGTGTTCATTTATATGAACTTTATGTTATTGTAGTTAACATTATTATGATATGGTATTTACATTGTGCATTCGTGTGAGGGTGGGTGTGTGGATGAGTACCTCTCAAGACGGTGTTAGGGGGCATGAGGGATGTTGCACTTATTCATTATCCCTCGTGTACAGACTCAATGAAACTGAGTTGGCAATTTTCATGTTATTTTGTTGTGAATAATGTTTCCGAGGAATCACTTTGTTTCCAGATTTGTTTTCCCATGTTGAGTCACAAGTAGTTCTAAAAGTTCTTGAGCTAGAGTCAACAATATTTACAGGAATGCTGATCAACATGTGACGTGAACATGGGTGCTCGTGTGTGGATTAATTCAGTTTTGTCAGAGTTATTGCCCTTGACTTAGTTAAAATTTACATTAAAACTTTTGTCACAGTAGTCCAAAAAGAATTTGACCTGGAGTCATGAAACTACAGATATGTTGGTCAACATGTTAAGTTGTTCACCTAAGGTTTTGCTTATATATCTTTCTAGAATTTATTTAGAAATTGCCCTTAACTTAGTAAAGAAACATTTCAAAATGTTGTGTCACGTGTACTTCTAAAAGTTCTTGACCTAGAATCAACAAACTTTACAGGAATGTTGATCAGCATGTCACCTGGGGTTTTGTGTGTGGATAAATTCATTAGAGTTATTGCCATTGACCTAATATAAATTTGCAATTTTCAACTTGTTTTGTCGTAGCGCTGCTAAATGTATTTGACCTGGAGTCAGGAAACTTTTCAGTAATGTTGGTTATTCACTTAGGGGTTTGCTTATGGATTTGTTCAATATTTGTGTGTTATTGCCCTTAGTAAATGATTTGTAGTTTTCAACTTGTGTCTTGCTTAACTGATAAGTTATCTGACCTAGAGTCATAAATCTTTTTAGGCCTGTTGGTCAGCATGTGTAGTTGTGCAACCTTGGTTTTGTTTGATTAATTTTCTTTTAAGCATACTAAAAAAAGTGACATTTGAAATTCTTAATTTTGGGAAAAATCAAGATGTCAGCATCGGGAAATGGGATGTGGTTTTTTCTCAACCACTTAGGGGTGAGGCATGTAGATTTTCCATTGTCATACTGTCCTGCTGAACGTCAGTAGACTGACGAAACAGTCGAGTGTTGGGGCATTCATGTGACTGTCCTATAGACACATTTCTAGTTAATATTTTGTTACTTACAGTAATTATAACAGTTTCCGTTGAACAGATCAGCTTTTAAGTATATGGTACAGTATTCTGTCTCTCAACAATTATATGCATTAATAAACAAATTACATGTTTGGTCTCTTGTATACCTCCTATATAATAAAGTTGTAAGATGGGAATACACGAATCAGCTTGGTCTATGGATCATCTATTTTTGTTAGTGGAGGTATCTAAAAAAGTATTGCATATTTGAATATATCAACTTGAAACTGCATAGACAGATAAATTTCATTGAGAAAAAAGTGTATTGCTTCAGAATTTCTACTTTTATCAATATTAAATTTTTGAGTTATTGTCCATACACTTGAATTTTGTCAATCATAACTGATGATATATTTGAAGAGTGAACTTGAATCTTTATAGACCAGATACTATTAGATTACATGGAGAAGTTATCTGTTTAAGAACCATACCCAATCTTATAAGTCCCCTACCGGTTTAAATGGAGGGGACTTTAGGTTTATCGTCCATTTGTCCGTCCGTCTGTCAGTCCATCCACAAAATTGGATCTCGCGATAACACTAAATGTATTGAAAATATTTTTATGAAACTTGATATATGGATAGATGGCAGTCTGTCTTTCTTTTCTTCCTACATGTAGGTTAAAAAACTATGGTTCCTATGGCAACAAATAGACTGAAAATATGGCTAATTTAACACATAAACTGGACCCAGTGATAATGAAAAAAGTACTGAAAATATTTTTATGAAACTTGAAATAGATGGCAGTCTGATGATTATGCACGTCTTTTTCTTTTCTTTATATGTTGAACAAACCGGTTGCTATGGCAACAAATAGGCTTAAAACATGGCAAATATGATAATATTTGTGATTAGTCATAAAGAACTGAAAACATTGTTATGAAACTTAAAATATGGATAGATGGCAGTATGGAGATTATACACATCATTTTAATCTTGACTATAGGGTATATATTGAGAGCTGTCCTACTCACCAAGCATCTGTGACCTCGTCAATATTTCTGATTCAAGATTTTACGCTTTTTCACTTAAAGTTCTTTGTTTCGTAAGGTATTAACTTCAAACTTTAAATATATGTTTCTGATCATCATCCATATCATATGTGACAAGGTTTACAACTCTAGCACAAAAATGATCAGAATTACCCCCCTTGAACTTAGAATGTTCATGAAAAAAATGTTCTTTTTTATAACTTCTTTATTTCTTAACCTTTTCCGTCATATAGACGTGTTTTGACGGCTTTTTGCCCCCCCCCCCTTTTTCAGGCCTCAAACAGTGTATTTCGTTTGAGAAATGTTATTAAAAAAGTGACCACTTTTTTTCAGCGCCGCCCCAATCAAAATGGTACATCAGGTGGTTGCCAGAAGGGGGATGTGCCCCCTTCTGTTTGGGGCGTTTGAAGGGTGGCAGCAGTCCCCCTCATTGCCAAGAAAATTTTGGACATGTGACAAGCTAAAAATGGCCTCAGGTCGATCTCAGGGTAACTAGTAACCGACGCTGAAAAGCCTTTTACTCTATCTCAATTCATTGAGAAGTTGCAGCACTTTGAAATCAGTTTTGATGAACAAAAAAAAACAATGCAAAATATGATTTTTCGCAATTTTGAGACGTGGCCATGGTTACAGGAAATTTATGATTGAGCATGCTGTTACAGAGGCTATGGTCCAGTCAACATTTTGTGCCAAGTTTCATCAGTATTGAAGCATTTTTCATAGTTTCATAGCAGTTTGAACTTGTAACAGGAGGCTTTTCAATGAAAACGGCCATTTTTCACAATATGCTCATGGGGTAAAAGGTTAATGTATCAACTTAAACTTCATATATATGTGTCTTATCATCTCTCAAGTCATTTGGGAGAACGTTCAATACTCTAGTTTGACTATTTTCAGAATCCCCCTTGAACTTAGATTTTTTTCTAGAAATTATTATATTTTACTTCTTCATTTCTTATAGCATTTACTTCAAACTCCCACATCATAATTATATAACAAGGGTTATAAATCTAGCATCCATATTTCCAGAATTATCTCCTCCTTAAACTTTGAATTTCTCTTGCTCATTCTTTAACTTTCTTATTTTTCTCCATGAATTTACTTCAAATTTAAAATAGACATTCATTATCTACACCTACTTTATATGTGATTAGATTTATAAGACATGTGTTTCCATGATTATTTTCATTTTTAACTTGAAATATACTTGAACTTTTTTTTAAATTTTCTTCTGTGTTACTATGGTAACAAATTAATACAAATGGTATATTTGAAAATTGTTATTTTTTCATACTTCTTTGTGACCATAAATGGTATCTTCTTTAAACTTTACATAGTTGTTCTTTGTTACACTCACATCATGTATGACAATGTTCATAAGTCTAGCATCGCATCTTTATTTCAAGAGTTATCTCCTCTTAGTTTAAGAATTTTGCTTTTAAAAATGTTATATTCTGGTCACAACCAGGGATGTTTAAAGATTTACCCTCAGAGTCTCTGTCAGTTGGTCCATCTCTGTTTCTAAAAACTGTTTCCTGAGATCACTTTTAAAATCATTGGAACTTTTCCAACAAATTTACTTAAAATAGAGAAAAGTTGAAACATCAGTTATACATATTTATCCTGAGAAAATTGGATATTTTGATTATCTTTTCTATAAACATAATTAGGGAAATTTAACACATTACTAGATACAGACAAGCTAAGAACTCAAAAGATTAAAGTTTATTAATGTCTTTCATTCATTCATTGGCATAATTCAATGACCAATTGCCCTTCAGAATGTTGCTGGGGTTCTAACCGGTAGGGGACTTATTCCTTATGTACACATCTTTTGTATATTAAAAGGGCTGGCTATTTTTACCTGTCCCTAGATTTAGATATAGATTATAAATTGTAGTACATGTTTTAGTGCTATTTTTGCTTTGACATTGATCTGGAAGGCTCTGGTTATTTCCAATGAATTTGCAAACGCATTGTTTTGTTCAATTTAGTAATGTGATAAAAAGAATCTTGTTGTCATTTGATATAAACCAGAACCAGAGGCTTGCTTAGTAACATTTTCCTTAAACCAATGACAACTTGTGTCAGATTCTGTTTGTATTTTTGTTTCAGTTTAAAATTGTTATCTTGTTTTATGGAAACAAATTATTTTTTTGAATAATAGTTATTGTGCTTTGAACCCATCAGACCCATACTCTTTCTATATATCAAATTTGTATATAACATGTTTTTGTGTAATAATTTTAATTTATGTCAGTTATGGCATTTTCAGTAAATACCCGTTTTTCATGCAACATAAGTGTTCCTTCATTTTTTCCTCATGCCAAACAAGTGCGGCCCATACTAATCTTCCCTGATCTATGTGGTTAAGTCTTAACTGCTTTAGCCTGCAATGACAATCAGTCAAAACATTATTTGTCACAGAAGTCCTCGGGGTATAGTCTTTTATAAAAGGCACCACCTTATTTTGGGCCCTTGAAGTCTATTCTTCAGTTGCTTAGTCCGTCATACCAAGAAAATGAAGAATAATCAAAATGACACGGCAAAAGTGCATTCTTTATTTCTTCTGATAAACAATTTTTGTTACGTTAAAAGAGTAGTATATCTTGTTCTTGGATGAAGTTAAGAATATTACTTTCAGTTAACCTCAAATCATTTCCAAAGCATAAAAACTTAATGGAAATGAGCTCATTTTTATCACTTTTAGCTTGCAAAGTATATGGAGAGTGTCCTACTCACACCGGTGTCTGGTTCCATATTTCTGATTAAAGTTTTTATGAAGTAAGAATTGATATTTTTACTATTTTACCTTATCAACAAGGTAACAGTAGTAACAATATGTGACAAGGTACTTAACTCTAAAACAATATTTTCAGAATTTAGATTATTTATCTAAAAATGTTATTTTTTCTCGAACTTCTTCCAAAAGTACAATTTGTCTACCAGTTGTCATAAATTCGTATTTGTTTTTTTAATTCTACACCAGTGGTCATTTTGAAATTGGTTAAAATTGTCAGACATAATTTCAATCATAATTTAACCGGAAAAGCCTTTATTTTGCTATGTATGTCAAATATATATATGAGCTGTTCTCCAGAAAAACCTGCAATTATGACCAAAATATCGAATTTGAGGTTTTGAACAATTATTGAAGTATCATCGTTTTCCTGTAGAATGCAAGAAATTTTGAAATTATCTCAAAAGGTACCTGAGATACAGCCTTAAGAATAAGGCACTGTCATGTACATAACCATGTAGAAATAAATCTTTCAATATACCTCATATAAAACTAATAAGCAATTGAAACAAGTACAACTAGGTATACATGTAGTTTGTAATATATTCATTATACTTGTTAACAGAAACCATTAGGTAATAAAATAAAAAAATCTTCCTATCCGTTGCCATGGTAACATGAGTGTCTTAGTAAAAACTTATCTAAGACTCTCCTGGACATGTTTCATCTTGAAATATAGGTCGCACATAGGGCCGAACTGTGCTGTATAGATATCTGCGATATCTGTAAGTTGGCCAAGAGCATCCATGTCTTGTCCTGCAGTAGAGTTGTTTTATGTAGGCAAAGCCAGCATCAACATGGCAGCGAGCGTGACCAGGTATCTGCATCATATAGTCTATCTTCTGACGTCCAGACAGAACACGCCACATTAGATATCCCAGCATATAGTAGTTTTTATTCTGTCCTGAAATAGAAATAAAAACAGTAAACATTAAAATAATTGCTATATACCATGTTGAGTTAAATTAGATTTGGTAATTAAATCTGGCCTATAGTTAAAATGCAAATTCACATTAAAATCATCAATATTTGTTATTATTATGATAATATACTGAATATCAGTGAATACTTGTGTTGAGGTTGCCAACTTTTATTATTATTAACCCTGCGTCAAATGCAGGAAAACGTTTAACAGCCTTTAAAATCAGCAATTTCACCAGGTTCCAAGACCACTGACAATGCTTCTTAAAACTTTGGAGCAAAGTGGATAAACTTAGCAGACGTCATGCTGAAGATTTAATTGTTTAGAATAGTTTATACTAATTGAATTTAAGAACAAACTCGGTTGTATTTCTTTGATAACTAATTGACTATGAACGACATTGATCATATAATTAATATTATGTGTACGAACCGATAGAAAGTGCTATTAAAAGTTATTTATATAAACACCAAAGTAGATTAAAGTATTGACCTAATTGGTAGCAAAACAGTGTTTTTACAATTTATGCACACGTGCATGCATGCACGTTCAATGTATAAAGCATGGAGTGATGAATAATATAAAAACGCCATTTTCCTATAAATCATATATATATATATATAAGAATTTATTACAAAAATACCTGGGCAGTTATCATGTGAAATTGTTTGTCCCTCCGCATGGTCCCTTTCTATCACCCAGTCCACCATACTGGTCCGTGAGTTTGAGTGCCATCAGAGCCAATAGTCTCATTCTCGTCTACAATTAAGGAAGTTGTATTGTGTTGATGTTCCGTCATTGCGTACACCAAACAATTGCACTTTGCGCAATGTAATAAAATAAGTTGGTCCCATATGTCTTGAATGGTGTAGTAGCGATAAATTCTGGCTGAAGTCAAAGGTGAAATGAGAATGTCGCCTGTCCCCTGCCTCAAACAGACCTTTAGCATATACAATGCATTTGTTGTAGACTTCTCTTTTTTGTGCGATGACAATGTGGTCTCTAAGATACTATTGATATAGCACTTCATTAACTTTCGTAAAGGTCATTTGATAAACACTGACCATGCAGTATCTATATATCTATATCGATATATTTGCTAACTTCAGTTATCAGGTGTGGTGTATTGTTGTAGATGTCTGGCTACCGATCTGAATAACTTACCTGAGTTACCTCATGCCGAAATGACTGTTTAGAGGCATTGTTAATTTGTCCATTATGTTTTTAACTTAGTGACTATTATTGCACATTTGTAAGGAATGTATAGTTTAACAATGAACAAGTTTTCACCACTCAAAGTCTGGATTTTGAGATAATGATTGGGTGTTTAAGTCAGTCTTTACCGGAACGGTGCCTTCATCTTCATTGTAAGTGCAATGTGGGACACTTTCATATATAGCTGCGTTCTTGTTATTCCGAATCCCATTCTCCAGGCTTCTTTAATTCTTTCAATTATTTTTTTTTCAACCTCTAACGGGGGAACCTTTCCAGGACTGACATTTTTGAAAACCTGTCCTATTACTAGGTCAGACAGTGTGGACATGGGAACTGAAAATTCCTCGACTGCACCTCTTAAAGAAAGACGACCACACTTGACGAGGGAAACTACACGTTCTAAGTTGGCACGGTTATACTGACATATTACACCTTCAGACTTTGGTCCATCGTTCTGTTTAGAATAACATTTAAAATTGAGAATAAATTTTAATTCAAAGGGTGACGCCGATTTATACTTGGACAAAAGAAGAACTTCACATGTCAGTGATTATAAAGTGTTTTATAAATGCATGGTCAAATGTGGTGATGAAGGACCGGCATGTGAACTCTCCTGGACATCTTGAGAAGTGTGTGACATTATTACAGCAGCATTGGCGGTTCTAGAGCCAAACGCTCCAAGGGTATTACGTTTGGGTGAGGTTGTGAGTAAACTTTCTAGAGAAGAGTCCAGAGATCACTTGCTTAGTTTTGGCTGTAAGAAGACACCTAGTGAGGAGGGGTTTCTAACCAGATCCTTAGTAGTGAGGATGAAGATATTTTAGTGAGAAGGAGGATAGGGCAAGACAGAAAGAGGTGAAAATTGACAAGTCAGAGGTTGAGGCATTGAATGACATTATTGACAGACAGTATGAACTTATGAAGCATTTACAGCTAAGACAAACATGTGTTTTCATGAGTTGTTCAGTCTGCAGGGAACAAGATAGGCAGCGGGACATAGAGGAGTAAGTCAAGGTCCAGACAATAAATCATGAGAATCAACATGTATTTTTTTAAATATCTTTTATAAATGTTTGATTAAAAGGTTATAATAAACATTTCTAATAGGGGGGTAAAATGTAGGGCTCACGATATCATCACCAAGACAAGAAAGTAATGAACCTTTGATAAGATATTTAGGAATCAAGTCAGTTACCCGTTTATCACGAAAAATATTAGATAAATCAATGAAAACGATACATTTGTTTAGAGAAAGTGTCTGTCATGTTCAGCGGTGGTGTCGATGTGAGGTCTTAAAATATGCTGTAAAACTTATTATTATATACTTATGATTTTAAATGGATTGTCTTCAAACTTGAAAATAATAATCTTCAAGGATAGCCCTTTAAGATAACCAGACATACCTTGACCTTCACTCATAAATGACCTTGACTGAAGGTCAAATTATTGAAATTTTCATTTTTTTTGGCTATTATTGGCTGTAACTTTGTTATTTTTGAAGGGATTGTCTTCAAACTTGAAAATAATAATCTTCATGGATAGCCCTTTAAAATAACCAGACAGACATTGACTTTCACTCATAAATGAACTTGATTTTGAAGGTCAAATTATTGAAATTTTCATTTTTTTGGCTATAACTGGCTGTAACTTTGTTATTTTGAAGGGATTGTCTTCGAACTTGATTAAATAATCTTCAAGGATAGCTCTTTAAAATAAATAGACAGACCTTGATCTTCACTCATAAATGACCTTGACTTTGAAGGTCAAATTATCGAATTTTTCATTTTTTGGCTATTATTGGCTGTAGCTTTGTTATTTTTGAATGGATTGTCTTCAAACTTGAACATAAAAATCTTCAAGGACAGCCCTTTAAAATAACCAAAAAGACATTGACCTTCACTCATAAATGACCTTGACTGAAGGTCAAATTATTGAAATTTTCTTTTTTTTTGGCTATTATTGGCTGTAACTTTGTTATTTTTGAAGGGATTGTCTTCAAACTTGAAAATAATAATCTTCATGGATAGCCCTTTAAAATAACCAAAAAGACATTGACCTTCACTCATAAATGAACTTGATTTTGAAGGTCAAATTATTGAAATTTTCATTTTTTTGGCTATAACTGGCTGTAACTTTGTTATTTTGAAGGGATTGTCTTCGAACTTGATTAAATAATCTTCAAGGATAGCTCTTTAAAATAAATAGACAGACCTTGATCTTCACTCATAAATGACCTTGACTTTGAAGGTCAAATTATCGAATTTTTCATTTTTTGGCTATTATTTGCTGTAGCTTTGTTATTTTTGAATGGATTGTCTTCAAACTTGAACATAAAAATCTTCAAGGACAGCCCTTTAAAATAACCAAAAAGACATTGACCTTCACTCATAAATGACCTTGACTTTGAAGGTCAAATTATTGAAATTTTCATTTTTTGGCTGTAACTGGCTGTAACTTTGTTATTATTGAATGGATTGACTTCATTTTATAACCGAACATTCTTAAGCACAAGACCTTCATGTTTATCAAACTCATTGACCTTGGCTCTTTTATAAAATTGACCTTTAAGGTTAAATTATTGAATTTTCACTGATATGTGCCGATTTTTGACAGGTTATATGGCCCTATATAAATGGTTGTTTGAAATATAACCCGAGCCACTAGGCGAGGGTTATATTGCAAACAACCGTTTATATACAGTCATATAACCTGTCAGAAATATTTATAACGAATTTATAATACATGTATATATATATAAATGTGTATATATATAAATGCGTATCTATATATATACTAAAAATATATATACTAAAAAATAATGACATTAACTGGATTTTCTCAATTTAAATTATTAAGGCAACAAATATATAAATGTATAATGTATCTTTTTCTCTCTTTTTTTCTACTGTAATACAATTGAGGATATATATGGAAAGGATTCATACTTTGACAAAACTAATGTGACAAGACAGACCGATTAAATTTATAAAATGGAAACGTTAAGATTTGTTCAAACGTTTCTTTGTTTGCTTTTAGAAAAAGTAAAAAGTCGAGCGTTGCCACCGCCCGGCGGTGGCTCTTATTAGCATTTGTCATATTCACTAATCACCAGTTTCATTGTTATACAGGATAACTATCAGTGGTGAAAAACTTTAGTTAGTATGTCTTTTGGAACCATTCGCACATAACTTTGATTTGAAACAGGCTGATTTGGATTGCTGTGTAATCGGTTTGTGATATACAAATCTTGTGTAATATGAGAATAGGTTTTAGTAAAGTTGAAGGTGTATGGCTCTTGGAAGAATATAAATCATCTTTTAATGCAACACGTTAATCATGTGTAATGCGCAAGTCAGTTGGACAGTTTTTATTACGAAAGGTATTCAAGGTCAGATTTTGTGTTACACTCTGTAGACCATTTGATTCAAGTGAACATGTAGTTTGTGTTGAAAGATCCATGTAAGAAGAGGCCGGAGAATACATGATAGATTGCATTTCATATGTCTGAGAGTTTTCAGGATGTCCAATCTTTAATTCACCTTCAGTTTAATAACCACTCTGGACAGGAATAAGAATATGCTTATCTTGAATATTTGGTGATGTTGGACAATTGGTAATTTGCTTTGATTTTATTTAATTCTTTTGATTTATTTTGATGGAGAATCGTATTTAAACGCCCTGTTTTTAAAAGAACTAAAATCATCAAAAACACTCCTTTCAATTTTCCCAGCCTTGTAACTGAATACTAGAAAAATACCTGTATAATTTGAATTTTTATTACACAAATTGAAATGACCAGTGTCTTCAAATTTACATTTACGGTGAGATGACTGCAATACAGCTACGTAAATTTATTTAATGAACCATATAATATAATGATTAAGTTGAAATGTATTGCCAATAATTTTCAGAACTATGATGCGGAAGAAAATTGATCAATAAGACATCACTAACTCAATGTTCAATGGTTTTTAAATAACAAAGGTGCAATTGCAATTCAAAATAGTCTTGGCATTGGCATTTTAGAGTTAAACAGTTTGATTGTTAAATAATTTTTATCAGCCAAAATATCAAATTAATTTCTGAAAGTAACAAAAAACTTATACCGGTATATAAAGAGCCAAGAAAATTAAAGATGTAAGATATGAATCATTTCCATAAAAAAAGACAAAGTAAAAAGTATAAGCAAAATTCAATCATTTGGCCGTCAAGATGATTTAAAGGTCAAGGTCATATATCTAAATTATTCAGCATTATCCGCTTTGTCACAAGTGGTGCTTTGTCCACCTATGGATCAAATCCTTACATAAATAATACAATTTTGACAAATCAACCAAAAATAAATAATATTACTTTGATGGTCAAGGTCATTTAAAGCTGAAGGTCAAGGTCAGTTCAACCTATAAAAGGTCTTGTCAAAAAAGTTATTATTATATGTTTGGTAGCAAGTCTTCTTTTGTAAAGTAAAAATGATAAATGACATAAACAAGAGTCGGTTGAACCGGATGTTGCTCCCCGGGTAGGTTTTGGACACAGAAAAGTGTACCTCTTTTAGTGTCACAGTTATGTCCCTGACAAAAAATGAACAAAGGGCAAGAACTCCAAAATAAGGCAAGGCAGAGTTATGGTTATTTTTCAATGCTCATCTACCCATGCAATGAGATCTATCTACATGCAAAGTGTCTTGTTCATATCAATTATACTTCCTGGACAATTTTCAAAGTGTAACAGTGAAAAAAGGGCAATAACTCCAAAATTAAGTAAAGGCAGATTTAAGGGTCTGCACTTCTATTTAATGAGATCAATCTACCTACGAAGTTTCTTGTTGATACCCCTTTCAGAGCTATGTCCTGGACAAAGTTCAAAGTGAAAAAAACGAACAAAGGGCAATAACTCCAAAATAAGGCAAGGCAGAGTTACGATTCTTCTGCACTCTATCTACCTATAAAGTTTCAGGCTGATATCTCTTATAGTTTCAGAGTTATGTCCCAGACAAAGTTCATAGCATAAAAATGAACAAAGAGCAATAACTCTATAATTATGCGAAACATAATTATGGTTCTTTTGCACTGTACTTCTTCACAATGAGATATATCTACCAACAAAGTTTCATGTTGATATCCTTATAGTTTTAGAGTTATATGTCCTGGACAAGGTTCAAAGTATAAAAATAAAAGAAGGGCAATAACTCCAAAATTAGGCAAGGCAGAGTTACGGTCCTTGTGCATTGCACATCTACCCAATGAGATCCATCTACCTACAAAGTTTCATGTTGATACCTCTTGTTGTTTCAAAATTATGCCCCGGATGGATGATGTGTCTAAATATGAAGTCAATCCATTTATAAATAACAAAATTATAGCCAGTTATAGCAAAAACAACAACAAGAGAATTTTGTTAATTTGACATTGACTGTCAAGGTCAATTACAGGTCCGTTTCACATTTAAATTATTCAATGTGTTTGTTTGGTAGCAAGTCTTTTGTCCAAGTATAAATGAAATCCGTACATAAATAACAAAATTGTGACAATTTTACCAAAATTCAATAATTTGACCTTGATTGTCTAGGTTATTTAAATGTCGGGGTCAAGGTCAGTTCAACCTTTCAGAAGGTCTTGTCTAAAAGGTTGTTTTGTCCAAGTATGATTATAATCCATTGATTAATTGCCAAGTTAGAGTCAATTATAGCAAAGATCAGTGAAAATTCAATAATATAACCTTCAAGGTCAAGGTCATAAATGAACCAATCTCAATTTGAATTTGACATTATATGAAGGTCTTTTCCTAAAGAAAGTTGACTCTATGACATCTCGACCCCTTGACACCTCGACCCCTAAGACATCTCTTCCCTTGACAATTAGACACCTCTAAGACACTTACACCCTTTAAATTGACTGGACATTTCAACCCCTTATTCTATAATGTCCTTGAAGACGTTAAATTCGAAAAAGTAATCTTGATAAATAAATAACTGTAGGAAAAAGTGATTTATATCTTACAAGTTTGATAATTGTCCCCCGCCTTTTCGAAGAAAAAAGGGGGATATAGAAATAGGCTAAGTCCGTCTGTCCGTCCGTCCGTCACACTTTCGTGTCTATAACTTTCTCATTTATCAAAGGAATTTGAAATAAATTAACTTGGCACAAATGTTTGTTATAATTCGATGATGTGTCATGCGCAACAACCAGACCCCTACCTCCAGGGTCAAGATCGCACTTGCTCATTCAAGGTCAACATTGTCTATTTGAGGGTTTATGTCGTGTCCGGTCCATAACTTTCTTATCTGTGAATGGATTTTGTAAATACTTGTCACAATTTTTCACAATAATGAGACGATGTGTAATGCGCAACAACTGGTCAACTACCTCCAAGGTCAAGGTCACACTTGGAGGTCAAAGATTAACATAGTCTGTCACAGGGTATATTTTTTGTCCGGTCTATAACTTTCTCATAGATCAAAGAATTTTGTAAATACTTGCCACAAATAGTCACTATGATAAGACGATGTGTCATGTGCAACACCTGCATCCCTATCTCCAAGTTCAAGGTCACACTTAGAGGTCAAAAGTTAACATAGTCTGTTTAAGGGTATATTTTGTGTCCGATCTAGAACTTCTTTGAGATTTTGAAATAACTAGACACAAATAGTTACAATAATAAGACGATATGTCAAGTACAACACTTGCACCCCTACTTCCAAAGCCAAGGTCACACTTCATGTAAAATAAAAATTATGAACCGCCTGTAAAATATCCGTATCTATAAAATATTTGCAAAGTTTCGGGGAAAGCAATTAATATAAAAACAGAATTATAATTAAAAGTTCTGTTATGAATAATATAATTGTTATCATATTTAATTAATGCAAATACATTCTGCAATAATATATAAATAACACATGGCTGTCTGGGTGATTGATGATATTGTCAACCCGGGAACTGGTATATTTAAGGTTTGGCAATATCCTCTATCACCCCGGCAGTTATTTATATTTATTTCATTATACCGAAAGACCTACAACTACAACATTTATAAAATATGCAGTCAAGGAAATAAATGGAATACACATCATCATTTTTTCAACTGAATTTGGATATGCATTTGAATATGGAGTTATGCAAGAGTTATGTGCCCTAGGGTGATATAAGAAATATTCCCCGGAGAATATATCCTATAGGATGGTAATACTCAATCAGAACACTTAAAAGCCTATGGGAGTTTTACATTGAATGATATGTTGAGGTATAATAAAAAGTGATATAGACGAAATAAGAAAGGTAACTTAAAAATGTTTCATATCATATTGAAACTCTACACTATCTTGATGTCTTAGAACTGTTTACTTAAGTTGTCAAACCTCATAATAAATGTAAAAGAAAAGAATTCAAAAAAAAAAAATCAAGAATCATATTGTAACTCATTTTTGTCTATCACAAAGGTTTATTTTCAGTAAATTTGAATAATCAAAAATATATAATTTCAGTAGTGCAATTGAATTTAAACAAGAGAATAACGATGACTTTTCATAAAAGTTAAATAAGCTGATCCAAAGTAGAATTTATCACTTCATGTTTGCACTCTTTATGTCAATGAGATTTTTCTTTTTTAAACAATTTGAATACAGCCAGGTTTGTCTTTGTTTATGTTTTCAGATGCCGAGCTAAACTCGTCTATAAGAACCAATACATTTATGAAGTCCTCTTCATTTTCCATTGTAAATTCAATTTTTTCACACAGGTGTGTTGGTTCTGTTACTTGTCTGTGAAGTCAAATTTGGAGTAAGATTTAAGTATACGCTGTTCCTCCATAGAAATGTTTCTGCCAGATTTTCATCCTCTGTACTAGAATAAAATTGATTCTAAAATTAACTTTCAAAGCACATATCTTTACAACATGAAATATCAAGTGAACAATTAACTTAGCAAATTGCACTACATAACATCTTATAAGGAATTACCCATATATACGCTACAACTGACAGCCAATGAAAACTGAACCAAAATGATCTCGTAAATGAACTCACACATGATACTGACAGACACGAATGTTGAGCCTAAAGTTTACTTGTATATTACAGATATTCTTCTAAATGTATTTCATATTGTCAAATGAAAGATTAATAAACCATGAAATTCTAAACAAAAATAAGGCAGTGTTGGCATAATGGTCTAGACGTCCGCCTCTCAACCAGGGTATATTGGGCTCAAGCCTGTCACTATTGAATGCTGAACTGGATAATTTACAAATGTATTAATAAAATAATTACCCTAAAATGAGTCCGATATTTGACAATTTATCAATCACTTGTGCAATGAGGCACGTGGAACCATTCCATAACATAATCATAACAATGTGCAAAGGGTGGGACGTACACAAGTCATTACAATGAATTCAAAATTACTAATTATTATGCTGAATTATAAAATAATCCTTTTTTTTTATTTTTCGATGTCTTTTTAGTTGTATAAAATGATGCAAAAATGTGATAATTTCAATAAATATAGTAAAGTTGTCAGAATTATATAAATGGCACGAAACATCTAAGATAGATATACTTAATCAAATTAAATTCCTGATTAACTTTTATGCAATAAAATTGGTCGATGGAAGACCGATATAGCCAAGGACGGTTACGTACAGGATTCTTTAGAAAAAAGATTGTCCGTTACCAAGATTCTTAAATTATAGTAGTTTTTATATATTTTCGGTTTTGAATTTGAAATTTCTCTCACGCTATACTTTGTATTTTCTATAAGCATTTCTCTCGCAAACGCATAACAGAGTTGTTATTCCTTTGTTTTTTTGTAGAAAGATAGTAAGGACTTTTAAGTACTCAACGTTACATCGTATAGTTGAGTACTATTGTCCTTACGGACATTGTATAACAAAACCGGTTTGTCACGGTTCGTGAGTAAGAGTTTATGTTTGGCGGGTATTTATTGATTGTTGAAATCAGTTCTAGCGAGATTTTCTACGTGGCAATTTCAAATTCAAATTCAAGAATGATATCAGACGTGTAGTACCTTTGGTCACATTGATTTTCTTTTTTAGCATGTTCGGAAATGTTCCGTGATTCCTTTATCCTGAGGTTTTACGTTTTAATAAACTTTAACGTGCATGCCACGGAAACACGTTTCCCCCTACAAAGTAGGTTAGGTTGTTCGTGGGCGGCTGTCATTCCTAAGACGGATTTGCGATCAATTTTGTGAAAAGTACATTTTTCATAAATTTGTTCGGAACATGCTTGTTAACGTGACCTCATAATTTTGCATAGGATCAAGATAATGTTATCTGTCAATCAAAATTTTATATATTGAAAGACATAATAATACAGATTATTATTTTCATATCTGTGTATTAGATATATACTGTTCAGTAGGATGTGTATTCCTCCATTGTCTAAGTTTTGGTTTACATAAATGTGAAATATATGTAACATATTTAGTCGTGCACATACAATAAATAAGCATTTCTCTCGACAACGCATAACAGAGTTGTTATTTCTTTGGTTTTTGTAGAAAGATAGTTAGGACTTACTAGTGACTGGCGAATAGTATCACACGCAAAGATGACCCGAATAATTTTAGGGCTATTACGCTGATGCCTACCGTTCTTAAATTGTATGAGTCAGTGTTGTTAGGACGCTCGTCAAAAACAATCCTGCAAACTATCAATAGCCAACAAGGTGGTTTTCAAGATGGATTAGGCTGTATGATGACATCTTTTCTACTCAAAGAAACTTTACTGTATTGTAAAGAATTACATAGTCAAGTATATGTTTGTTACTTGGACGCTCGACAAGCATTTGACAGAGTCTGGCATGACGGCCTTTTGTGCAAGCTTAATGATTGTAACATAGATGACAATATTTTTTTATCATTTGTTGATATGTATAAAGACATGACTAGTGTTGTAAAATATAAAGGGTCTACGTCAGAGCCACTGAAAATGTTACAAGGCACAAGACAGGGGAGTAAAAGCTCACCGCTGCTATATATTTTATTCATAAATGACTTGATAATGGAAGTAGAACGAAGTGGTCTCGGAATCTGTGTTTACAACTTTACGATAAGTTCGCCAACGGTGGCAGATGACATGGTGCTAGTTTCTTTCTCTCGTAAAGGTTTACAACAAATGCTAGATATATGTTATAAATACGCGTCAAAATGGCGATTCGAATACAATGCTTCTAAATGCTGTGTTTTGAAATACTTTGCCCCCGACAATTATATGAACGAACAAACTTTCTTACTAGGGAATTCACCTATTCCATATGGTAACCAATACAAACATCTCGGGATCCTTTGTGATAATAATCTATGCATGAATCCTTCCATAGACGAAGCAGTAAGTAAATTAAGGACAACATTTTATGGTATTCTTAATTGTGGTCTTCACCCAGATGGTTTAATACCTCCGACGCTCACGACCATTTATCAAACGGTTGTTTTACCAAAAGCTTTATATGGCTGCGAGCTATGGAATTCTGTGCAGTCATCGGCAATGTTACGCTTGGAGAGAGCGCACAGAGAATGTATTAAGTGTATACAAAAAATACCCCGCAATACATCGACAGTTATCTCCCTTGGTGCATTAGGTATGTTTCCCATTGAAGCTGAAATTGCTAAACGCAAACTGATATTCTTCGGTCAAATTTGCAGACTCCCAGAGAAATATATTGCAAAACAGTTCTTTGTACACAGACTTATAAACTATTTGAACGGGGATAAACAAGTGATCGGATATATTCCTGATATGTATAAGGTATTAAGTAAATTTAATTTGCTCCATGTATTAGACGTGTATTCTGTATGTGGTACATTCCCAGAGAAACAAGCTTGGAAAAACGCTGTTAAACGGAAAGTTCATGAGTGGTATGTCAATGAAAGAAACGAAACTTTGCAAGGGCTCATGTCAGATCAGCATATAAGCACTGTGTTTCAAGGAGAGAATATGTGCCTGTTCTGGTCTTTATGTAAAGGGAATCGCTCAATGAAAGATGCATGTTACAATGCTGTTTATATTCTAGGAAGATTATACTCCTATACTGATATAGAGTGTTGTAACAAATGTAATGAATTGACTAATAAACTTACTCTCCATAAGATATTTTATTGTGCTGTTAACCATACAACTAGATGTGATATGTGGTTATATATTTTGAATTGTATCGGAATAAATGCCTATCTAGACTATATTCTACAAGATGAGAGAAACCAACTGTGCGATATTTTGTCGGGTTTTAGAGATTATTACTCTGCGTTTGATTATAATGCCCGGCTATGTTCATGTCTTACATATTTGTTTAGGCTTTGTAAGTGACTACATATATTTCAAGTAAAGCTTTAAGGGAATTACATCGTGATATTACATTACAATAGACTATGTTAAAACAAAAATAAAACTGTAATTTCATGTCTCATCCGCTCTTCAGATCTTGTGTTTCGTTTCGATAAGCATTGAACTCTGCGGATTCCACAGTATATGTTAGAATTTATTTAAGACAATGTTGTAATATATGACAATATGAGAAACATGCTTATATGATGTATTAGAAAATATGACAGCAAATATAACTCCTGTTATATAAGATTAATTTTCCTTAATTTTTGATCCTGTACTTCTTTTTCGACATGTGCAGTCTTAAGGAAATTGCCTCTCTTTACTTGTTATTAATGCTATGTTTCATAATACTCGTATGTTTTGTGTTTTATTATTTCATGTAAATATTTGTATTTTTTGTATGTATATATGTTATGCTCTTCAAATATTGGAGGAAATAAAAGAATATATATAGTTTAGTAAAGATGCCGAGGAATTATTCAAAGTCACAAAGTAGATTTTATGAATTATTCAATTGATTGATAATCTAAAAAATGATAAAGTAAAATACAAATGTACATGGTTTAGAATAAACAATATTATATATTGAAAGATTAACCATAATTTACTGACTTTTTCCAGTTAAGTTTTGACTTATAATCGTCGGTCAATATGACAATTGAATTCTTAAAATTTATTTTACAATTTTAATTAAAAAAAGTAGTAAACGTAAAAACTCAGTATTAAAATAGCACATAAAACACAAAAAAGAAAGAAAAGACATGTTAATATCAAAGCACAGAAGGCGCTGAATTTGTTTGGGTCTCAGAATGTCAGAAAGGTGAAGGTTGTGAGATTATAAACCAATTTGTTTTTGTATAGTGCCACCAATGCTTTCCAGTGTTTTAACTGTAGTAAATTGGCTCTGGGATTCGAACTTTCGACCTCTCGATTCATAAGCGAGCGTGCAAACCCCTCGGCCACGGTGAAGTTATATGTTAACAGCCTGAAGAAAACCATATTATTCTAAATTAGGGTTTGTAACTCTTTTATTTCGACGCTAACACAGATGTAATTAAATGATCATGAAGCTTATTGTATCTATAAAGAATCTACTATTTATAGTAAGTTCAGCAGCTGTAATCATTTAAATAAACTATCTAGCATTAATGACAACTCAAGAACCTTTGATGGAATTTCTAATATAATGTTAAGTAAAAATGATCATTGCGATAATTCGTATTTTGATAACGAAAGAGTCAAATTTAAACAAAAGGGTTTTCATGTCGTGAATTTAAATGTACAGCATTTACTCCCAAAATTCGATGAAATTCGGATAATTCTAAACGAATTTAAAGCGCATGTATTTGGATTATGTGAAACGTTTTTAACTATGAATGTATCTGATAAAGACATTGAAATATCAAGCTACGTTTTTGAGAGAAAAGACAGAGTTGGTAAAAAGGGAGGGGGTATATAAAACAGAATAAAACAAATAATTTAATTAAACAACACAAAAGAATTTACAAATGTACTTCAATAATGCCGTCAAGGATAAGAAAGACACGAGTACGCTTTGGAAAAAATATTAAAGATATTACTAACGATAATGATACTAACAGGAATATCAGTTTGCCTAATTCCATAACAATAGATGGTAATATGTACAGGGGAAAATAATATATTTTAACTGCAATCAAGGATCATTTTATCAATATTTCTGATTTCCTAAACAAATCCAAATTCAAAACAGAAAATTTCAAATCACTTGAAGAACAACTGAACAAAAAACTTCAAGGGCATACTTTTATTATTGATGAAATCAGCCCATTCCAAGTAAAACTACTTATTGATAAACTGATTGTAAACAAGTCAACAGGAAATGATGGCATTGGGCCGCGTATTCTTAAAGCCTGTGGTGACTATTTAAGCATAGCTATAGCTTCTATGATAAATAATTCCATTAAAAATGACATTTTTCCTGATAAACTTAAAGAAGCATATGTACTTCCAATTTACAAAAAAGGACCAAAAGAAGATCCAAATAATTATACACCTATTTCAATTTTGCCAACCATATCAAAATTTTTTGAAAAGCATATTGCATCACAATTACACAGTTATATATACGAAACTAATATCATTCATGAAAGTCAGTCGGGTTTCAGAAAAAAACATTCTTGTCAAACAGCTCTAAAACGACTCATAGAATCCTACCTTAATGATTTAGATGAGGGTTGTTTGATAGGCACGGTATTTTTAGACCTAAAGAAGGCATTTGATTTGGTAGATCACAACATATTGTTGCATAAGTTAAAATTGTACAAATTTTCAAACACCTCAATTAAACTCTTCAAATCATATCTTGAAATTGTATCATAGTTTGGGGACTTTCTGTTGAAAATGAGACAGAGTTAAATCGTATACATATACATGCACAGTGCGTTAACTGGAGTGCAGGTATTAGTTACCCGCACTCCAGAGCATGCCAATTGATTGGTTCATTTTGTCTGGGGTTTACATTTTGTGACGACAGAGAAAGGGATAGCTATGGAAATATTATATTCAGATGCTCGTTCATTGGTTACTTTTTTGTGGGGTTTCATATTGTGGTATCAGGGAACGTGTTTTTATGTTTGACTATGATACAAAAGAGAAAGAACATCAAAACACTCGGCAATCTGATTTATACTCGGGGGCTATGCCCCCTCGTACAAATCAGATAGCCTCGTGTTTCGATGCTCTTTCTATTACATAGAACACAGTTTATCAAATATGGAAATAGTCATTCAATTAGTAGAACAGTGAAATCAGGGGTCCCTCAAGGGTCTATATTAGGCCCTTTACTTTTCATTTTCTACGTTAATGATGTACCATTTAGTACAACACACTCTAACATAGGCATGTATGGAAAGCCTTGACTGTCTTATAATTATAAACTTAAATGTTGTTATGTCCATATAGCAATATATTGAGTCAACCTTTCCTTATACAATGTGCACTCATTAATATATTATGTGGATCCATCTTTATATGTAGTCAACTGAACAATATATGATGTCAGCGTGTTTTTATATGATGTCAATCCATCATTATACGTTGTGCATTTTTGAATATATTATGTGGAGCCATCCTTATATAAGGTCAAAATAACAATATATGATGTCCATCTGTCCTTATATGATGTCAGTCTGCCATTATATGATGTGAAGTTATGAATATATTATGTGGAATAATTCTTATATAGAGTCAACATTATATGATGTCAACGCGTCCTTATATGATGTCAATCTATCATTATACGATGTGCATTTTTCAGTATATTATGTGAAACAATCCTTATATAGAGTCATAATAACAATATATTATGTCAATATGTCCTTATATGGTGTCAGTCTTTCATTATATGATGTGCAATTACGAATATATTATGTGGAACCATTCTTATATAGAGTCAAAACAACATTATATTATGTAGAACCGTCTTTATATAGAGTCCACTTAACATTATATGTTGTCAACACGTCCTTATATGATGTCAGTCTTTCATTATACGATGTGCAGTAATGAATATATTATGTGAAACCATCTTTATATAGAGTCAACTTAACATTATATGATGTCAACACGTCCTTATATGATGTCAGTCTTTCATTATATACGATGTGCAGTAATGAATATATTATGTGGAACCGTCTTTTTAACCCATTACTTCATATACACGCCTTTTAACGCCTTTTTCACCCCCCCCCCTTTTTTGTTGTCTCAAATGATGAAAAAATGCCTTATTTAGGCCCCAAACACTTGTTTTTGTTTGAGAAATGTTGTTAAAAATAGTGACCTCTTTTTCGGCGCGGCCCCCCAACCAAAAGATACATCAGGGGGTTGCCAGAAGGGGGATGTGCCCCCTTCTGTTTAGGGGGTTTGAAGGGGGGCGGAGTCCCCCTGATCGCCAAGAAAATTTTGGACTTGTGAGAGGCTGTAAATGACCCCAGATTGATCATAAGGTAACGTGTAACCAACGCTGAAAAGCATTTGACTCTATCCTCAATCCATTGAGAAGTTGCAGCACTTTGAAATCAATTTTGATGGGGAAAAATCAACGCAAAATAGTGATTTTTGGCAATTTTGAGATGTCCCCTCGTTGCCATGGTAACAGAAAATTTAAAGCCTGAGCATGCTGTTGCAAGGGCAATGGTCCAGTCAACATTTGTGCCAAGTTTGATTAGTGTTGAAGCAGTTTTAGAGTATATATAGCAATTTGAACTTGGCAACGGGAGACTTTTCAATGAAAACAGCCATTTTTTCACAAAAATGCTCATGAAGTAATGGGTTAATGAAAAAAATAAAAAATCTACAAAACAACAATTTTCTTCAAATTTATATGACAGGCCATGTTTTAAACATGAAAAAAACGCGATTTAGGGTAATTTCAAGTATTTTCATCATTTTCTGTTAACCCATTACTTCATATACACGCCTTTTAACGCCTTTTTCACCCCCTTTTTTGTTGTCTCAAATGATGAAAAAATGCCTTATTTAGGCCGCAAACACTTGTTTTTGTTTGAGAAATGTTGTAAAAAATAGTGTGACCTCTTTTTCGGCGCGGCCCCCCAACCAAAAGATACATCAGGGGGTTGCCAGAAGGGGGATGTGCCCCCTTCTGTTTAGGGGGTTTGAAGGGGGGCGGAGTCCCCCTCATCGCCAAGAAAATTTTGGACTTGTGAGAGGCTGTAAATGACCCAAGATTGATCATAAGGTAACGTGTAACCAACGCTGAAAAGCATTTGACTCTATCTCAATCCATTGAGAAGTTGCAGCACTTTGAAATCAATTTTGATGGAAAAAATCAACGCAAAAATAGTGATTTTTGGCAATTTTGAGATGTCCCCTCGTTGCCATGGTAACAGAAAATTTAAGCCTGAGCATGCTGTTGCAAGGGCAATGGTCCAGTCAACATTTGTGCCAAGTTTGATTAGTGTTGAAGCAGTTTTTAGAGTATTATAGCAATTTGAACTTGCAACGGGAGACTTTTCAATGAAAACAGCCATTTTTCACAAAATGCTCATGAAGTAATGGGTTAATGAAAAAAATAAAAAAAATCTACAAAACAACGATTTTTTCTTTCAAAATATGACAGGCCATGTTTAAACATGAAAAAAAACGCGATTTTTAGGGTAATTTTCAAGTATTTTCATCATTTTCTGTTAATGAAAAAAATAAAAAAATTCAACAATTTTTCTTCAAATTTATATGACAGGCCATGTTTAAACATTGAAAAAAAAAAACGCGATTTAGGGTAATTTCAAGTATTTTCATCATTTTCTGTTAACCCATTACTTCATATACACACCTTTTTTAACGCCTTTTTCACCCCCCCCCTTTTTTTGATTTGTCTCAAATGATGAAAAAATGCCTTATTTAGGCCCCAAACACTTGTTTTTGTTTGAGAAATGTTGTTAAAAATAGTGACCTTCTTTTTCGGCGCGGCCCCCAACCAAAAGATACATCAGGGGGTTGCCAGAAGGGGGATGTGCCCCCTTCTGTTTAGGGGGTTTGAAGGGGGGCGGAGTCCCCCTCATCGCCAAGAAAATTTTGGACTTGTGAGAGCTTAAATGACCCCAGATTGATCATAAGGTAACGTGTAACCAACGCTGAAAAGCATTTGACTCTATCTCAATCCATTGAGAAGTTGCAGCACTTTGAAATCAATTTTGATGGAAAAAATCAACGCAAAATAGTGATTTTTGGCAATTTTGAGATGTCCCCTCGTTGCCATGGTAACAGAAAATTTAAGCCTGAGCATGCTGTTGCAAGGGCAATGGTCCAGTCAACATTTGTGCCAAGTTTGATTAGTGTTGAAGCAGTTTTTAGAGTATTATAGCAATTTGAACTTGCAACGGGAGACTTTTCAATGAAAACAGCCATTTTTCACAAAATGCTCATGAAGTAATGGGTTAACAATATATGATGTGTATGTGCCCTTATATGATGTCAGTCTTTCATTATATGATGTGTAATTACGAATATATTATGTGGAACCTTTTTATATAGAGTCAAATCAACACTATATTATGTAGAATTGTCTTTATATAGAGTCAGCTTAACAATATATGATACAATTTACTTTGAGTGTTCCCGCTGTTGCATAGTGAGATGTAACCCGGTAAATTTAACCCCATCAGTATAATGACAGAAGCACACGATATAATATTTAATGATGTTTGCACTTCATATAAAGCAATAGATGTACATCGTATAATGAAAGATTGACATAACATATTGATAAATTGACTGTATATAATGATGCAACCACATAATATATTCATAAATGCACATCGTATAATAATAGGTGCACATCGTATAATGAAAGATTGACATAATATACACTTAACAAATCTTATAAGTGTGCACCTTTTATGTCCTTATAACTTTTTCGTTTATCAATATAATTTTACAAAATTTTGTGTTCTGACTATTTGCTGCATTTCCACACATTTCATGTGCTCAAGCATGTCAATTTTAATTATGAAGTGCGTTCAACCATGAAAAAACGTAATTCACACAATGCACGAAAATATTTTGAGAATGGGTGAAATAAGATTGCACATGATATTCTCGGATACGATAGAGATCGACATATCAGAAAAACACCATTAGATTATCTATACAACAGCGTGATATAGCCCTAAGATTGGTCAATGCTGGTGTACACCAAACAGAGGTTGGTAAAATAATTTGTTTGTTTAAATAATTATTTTAATTCCTTTGCATTGCAAAAGCCGAAAATCATTTAAATTCAGTTTCTATCAAAGACGAACATAAAATGCATATTTTTATTTAGTAATTACTTGTCTGTATCATTTGTAGGTTGCGCCTGGCATGGGTGTACACCAAACTACCTAAGAAGGCTAATCATTAAGTACACAGAGCAACTTCTTTGGTAACCTTCCTCACCAACCCCAAAATTATCTGTGATGATGCTGCCGGGCTGTATTACAGGTTGGGCACACACAGTATAAGGACATATTTTTTCAACATCGACTTTCGACACGCATTCACATTTTTTAGAAAATAAATCTCAAATTTGTATCTTGAATGAAAAATACTTAATAAAAATGATAGCATGTCTCTTCTCTGTATTTATTGAAAATTTCAGCATGATCGGGCAAATTTTGATACACCTATGAAACCATTTATACATGCACACTTATAAGATTTGTTAGTATGGATAAGTTGACTACATGGTATATATATTGATTCTACCACATCATATATTAATAAATACATATGGAAAGCCATGGCTGTCTGATATTGTTCTTTTTCAATTTATTTAACCATTTAGATAATATATGAGTTCACTTCGACTATATATGAATTGAAAACACCTTCTTATTTAACCGGAATCCATTATATTAATCCACAGTTACAATATATGAAACCATACTGTCAGTGTATGAAACCGAGTTAGCAATATATAAGTTGATTTTCTCAATATATGATTCCAATTCTTCAATATATGGTACCAAAGTAGCCATGTATGGAACCAGATGTCCTTATATGAAACCGAATTATCAATATATTAATTCATTTTTACAATATATGAAACCATTTTATCAATGTATGGAACCAAAGTAGCAATATATGAGTTGGTTATACCAATTATTCAATAATATATGGAACCAAAGAAGCAATGTATGAAACCAGGTGTCCTTATATGAAACCAAAATTATCAATATATTTATTATTTTTACAATATATGAAACCATTTTATCAATGTATGGAACCAAAGTAGCAATATATGAGTTGGTTTTATACAATATTATCAATACATTTGTATATGGAACCAAAGAACAATGTATGAAACCAGGTGTCCTTATATGAAACCAAATTATCAATATATTTATTTATTTTACAATATAGGAAACCATTTTATCAATGTATGGAACCAAAGTATAGCAATATATGAGTTGGTTATTACAATATATGATACCAATAATTCAATGTATGGAACCAAAGTAACAATGTATGGAACCAGGTGTCCTTATATGAAACCAAATTATCAATATATTAATTCATTTTTACAATATATGAAACCATTTTATCAATGTATGGAACCAAAGTATCAATATATGAGTTGGTTATTACAATATATGATACCAATTATTCAATATATGGAACCAAAGTAACAATGTATCGAACCAGGTGTCCTTTATATGAAACCAAATTATCAATATATTAATTCATTTTTACAATGTATGAAACCATTTTATTCAATGTATGGAACCAAAGTATCAATATATATGAGTTGGTTATTACAATATATGATACCAATTATTCAATATATGGAACCAAAGTAACAATGTATGGAACCAGGTGTCCTTATATGAAACCAAATTATCAATATATTAATTCATTTTTACAATATATGAAACCATTTTATCAATGTATGGAACCGAAGTATCAATATATAAGTTGATTATCACATTATATGATACCAGATCTTCAATATATGGATCCAAGTAAGTCATGTATGGAACCAGATGCCCTTATATGAAACCGAATTATTAATATATTAAATCAATTTTACAATATATGAAACCATTTTATCAATATATGTAACCGAAGTAGCAATATATGAGTTGATTTTCACATTATATGATACCAGTTCTTCAATATATGATACCAAAGTAGCAATATATTGAACCAAAATGTCATTATATTGACGGGGACTTTTTTTAAAGGCTGTATTCTATCCTTGCACCGGTATTACAGTTTCGCGCCAATATTCCTTGTTTAAAGAACAGCGTGCTTCACTGACTGCATACTGCACATTTTCTGAATAAGGAAATATTTGAATTAAACGTCACATTCACTTAAAATGGGCTGGGCAGGCAAAACTTATCGTTATATTTGTAGGAGTTGTATGTCATAATTTAAGCTATTGAGTCGTACTGACCATTAACAAAAACATATTTAAAAAAATAAGTTCATCTCGACCTTTACCTTTGATCAAAAATAGGCATGGCCAGTAGGACACATCAAGGTTAATCTACTCACAAAGTTTAATATTCAGTCAAAAAAATAATTGATTTCATGAAAAAGTGTATGCATTGTAATAACAGAACCCAGTGACCTCGGCCTTTAAATTGTTGACTTGAAAATAGGCTATTTTGGTTTCCATATAATGAAAATTGCTATCATAGAATGTAACATCAACTTATATACTAGCTGCTACTTTGGTTCCATACATTAATACAATGGTTTCATATATTGTAAAAATGACTTAATATATTGATAATTCGGTTTTCATATAAGGGCATCTGGTTCCATATATGGCTTCTTTGGTATCATATATTGAAGAACTGGTATCATATAAAGTGATAATCAAGTCATATATTGCTACTTTGGTTCCATACATTGATAAATTGGTTTCATACATTGTAAAAATGAATTAATATATTGATAATTCGGTTTCATATAAGGACATCTGGTTCCATATATGGCTATTTTGGTACCATATATTGAAGAATTGGTATCATATAATGTAAAAACCAACTCATATATTGCTACTTTGGTTCCATACATTGATAAATTGGTTTCATATATTGTAAAAATGAACTAATATATTGATAATTCGGTTTCATATCAGGACAACTGGTTCCATATATGGCTACTTTGGCACCATATATTGAAGAATTGGTATCATATAATGTAATAACCAACTTATATATTTCTACTTTGGTTTCATAAATTGATACATTGGTTTCATATATTGAAAAATGAATTATTAATTGATAATTCGGTTTCATATAAGGACATCTGGTTCCATACATGGCTTCTTTGGTACCATATATTGAAGAATTGGAATCATATATTGAGAAAATCAACTTATATATTGCTAACTCGGTTTCATACACTGACGGTATGGTTTCATATATTGTAACTGTGGATTAATACAATGGATTCCGGTTAAATAAGAAGGTGTTTTCAATTCATATATAGTCGAAGTGAACTCATATATTATCCAAATGGTTACATAAATTGAAAAAGAACAATATCAGACAGCCATGGCTTTCCATAAATACACATCGTAGTTTGGTCGACATCATATAAAGACACATTGACATCATATATTGTTCAGTTGAATTCATATAAGGATGCATCTACATAATATATTCATGAGTGCACATTGTATAAAGAAAGAGTGACACAACAATGTTCATTATTACAATCATAAGACAGTCAAGGCTTTCCATAGGCATGTATGCTGACGATACTACTATGCATGCATCAAATAAAAAATTGAAGTGATTCAGAGAACTCTGCAATGTGATGTTGATAATATAAGCAAATGGTGTAAATTAAACAACATGGCAATAAATCCGAAAAAGACCACTTGTATGGTAATAGGGTCAGAAAATAAATTAAAATCAAAACCTTCTTTAGATATAAATAGAGAAGGTACATGCCTAAATCAAACGAAATCACAGAAATTATTAGGTATTTACTTAGATGAAAACTTAAATGGAATGTTCAAATAAAACACGTCTGTAATAAATTACAAAAACAAATTATTCTCTTAAAGCGTATATCGTACTTTTTATCCGCTGAAATGAAAGAAATGTTTTACAATGCTTATATTTTACCTTGTTTTGATTATTGTTGTATTATATGGAGTACTTGTAATAAAACTGAATTTAAAAAAGTGAATAAACTGCAGAAACGAGCAGCAAAGATAATATTGTGTAAACCAGTTAAAACGCCTTCTTTACAGCTTTTGCTTAAATTAAACTGGTTAACTTTTGAAAATAGATGCACGTACAATGTATCATACAGCATTATTAGTATTTAAATCTATACAAGGATTGACTCCTTCCTACATTTCAGATATCATGGTGTTCTCGAAAAATGAAACGTATACTACAAAAAGAAACATAATACATGTAAGATCTAATACAAAATATGTTAAAAGAACTTTTAGAAATAATGCAATGCAAGTATGGAATAATTTAAAATTACCTTTATATATTAAAGAGTCTTCCTTCGTCTCTGTATGCTTTTAAAAGAAATATGAAAAAAATATTTACTTGATATACTGCAGTACAATTTAAATGAATCTGATGAATGCATGTGTCTGTCAATTTGAATGGTTGTTGTTTATGTTTTTGATATGTGTGTACATATTTGTGAATTTCATTATCTTGTTTAATTGAAGGCCATATTGTTAATAAGATATGTATTTCTTAATATGTTACCTTCATGAAATAAAGTGTTTATTATTATTATTATTATAGTTACCATAGCAGTTGCATGATAAAATTTGCGAGACAAAGGCAATATTCCCACAGACACTTGGGGTTTGGAGCTCAAAACGCCTTTAAAATCCAAATAAAATGCATATTTGTCAATCCCAGCACATGTACTGATCATATATATCAAAAAAACTTAATATAAGCCGTTTTGAAAAAAATTCATATTTCAACATCTATAACGGCTTATATTAAGTTTTTTTATATAAAAAATATTATATGATCAGTACATGTGCTGGGATTGACAAATATGCATTTTATTTGGATTTTAAAGGGGTTTTGAGCTCCAAACCCAAAGTGACTGTGAATATTCCTAGCTCACCATATATCATGCGAGACGGTGTATTGTACTGATAAGGGGAAATCACTGCGTCGGAGATTGAAAAAATATTCGTCCAAAAATTTTTTATAGGCCTACTGCAGTAGTACGGTATCGATTTCCATTACCAAACAAGCGTCTATTTGTCATGAGCCTGCACATGTGGTGGTAAACAGACGAATTTTATCTTATTTAGTTCAACAGTGTGGTTTGTAATTTTCTTTGTTGATAGACGTGTTCTTCTATTTTCTAATTGTTTGCTGTTATCTGTTTATCTATCTTTTGTCAAAACCCTCGCTTATAATGTTAAAATCGCAATTTTTGTCAAACTTCAAAGCACTTGCAAGGCTTGCTGAAAGTGTGACTTGGTTCTTGATGATATCACTTATTTAAAGGGCAGGGTTGTGATTAAGAGTTTTTTTGAGAAGGCTGGGATTTAATTTGAGGAGATCAGAGTGGGAGACTGAAATTTGTAGCGGGTGCAAAATGGTGACATTTGAGCGATTTTAGGTATCATATGATTGTACAGTATGCATCATTTTTTGGTTGGTTGTCTATTAAAATACTAATTAAATTTGAAATAAGATAGATTTACCATTGCTTTGTGGATTGTTATTTTTTTTGAAAAAGTGGCCTAAAATGGTGATTTTTTTTTTGTTCAGTAAAGTTAAATACTATAGCTGGTATTGAAAAACTAATTAATTAGTTTCAATAAACCCCTGTCAGTACAGTGTTCATGTATAGATAGTTTATCTAATGATTATTGATTAGGTAATAGATATCAATTTTGAAAGTGTTGAACATTGTAGAATAATGCATGGTTCAAATTCAGATGTGCAAAGGCAGATAGGCCTGAGTATTTAATTACAAAGAATTTGAATGATAAACTATGCAGTACAGTGATTTCTTTTTCAATTTTCAAAACAACCTGTGGTTTTCTGAAGGGGAAAATATAGCATGATAAATCAGAAAAGGGTGCATAGCAGAGGCTATCTATAGGTACAGCTTTCCATCTTCTAGCTGATATGTCAGCTGCTGTTAAGTCATGGTTCTTGTAGGGCATTTTAGGGAAAATATACCTATTTTGGGCTAGTGGAAACATATTGATAATCATTATGTAACATTGCAATTATATTTTTAAAATTACTTGACTTTTTATAATTATAACCGAGGGATAAGAAGCTCTAGAAATAGAAAATATTGGAATCCTGACCCACACTCCTTTATGTGAGATTTATTGGCCAGTTTCAGTCATCTTGTTTTGCATAACCAAATTAGTTAACATTTTCATCCATTACAGAGAATAATTTACATCTTCTTGGTCTTTAGTACTTTTTAGCTCGACTATTCGATAAGAATAAGTAGAGCTATTGTAGTCACCCGAGCGTCTGCGTCGGCGTAACCATTTATGTTAAAGTTTTTGTAATACCTCAAATATTTTCAAAGTCCATTGACATGTGGCCTTGAAACTTTGCACACTTGTTCACCATCATGACCCCAACCTGTAGACAGGAGGAGATAACTGTACAGAATAATGCCCCTTTTTCGACTTAGAAACTATGTTAAAGTTTTTGTATTACCTCAAATATTTTGTTTTTGTAATACCTCAAATATTTTCAAAGTCCATTGACATATGGCTTTGAAACTTTGCACACTTGTTCACTATTATAACTCTAACCTGTACTGGCATGCGAGCAGTTCCCGTACAGAAGCAGTACCCGTATTTTTATTTAAACGCTTGAATTTTACTTGCATTCTTCAAAAATTCATTTCAAATCAAGCAGATACATAAACGAGACAAAATTTAAGTGTCGGTTCGGCAGTACGTATAAAAAGTCTCATTTAAATCACTTTCACCTGTGCGTCGTCAAAACGTGACCTTGTTTTCTCTGGGGGATTCCCTCCTTGCGCGCATGCGCAAAAATACTTACACGTGAGGCTTGTTAAAGGGTTTTCCACTAATACCACCTGTTTACAGATAAGTAGGCAATGTGATGAAAACTTGTTTAATTATCAGAATTTTGACCAAAATATTACTATATAAAATAATTTTATGGCTTTGATGCGTAAAAAATATCATGCATACAAGCAAACTATTGCATGTAAATGCGTTGGGTAACGGTACGGGGTAATAGATACCCGCGTTTAGTCTACGCTCTATTTCCTGAATTACATCTATTTATCTCTTAGATAATGGTCTGTTCAACAATTGTAAATGAAAAATAGGTCCGATATAATAAAATTGTATAATTATAATGGGTTAGATTTTATGTACGGGAACTACTTCTCTTCATACAAAATAATGGATAATTTCGGTACCCCATATGAGGCCTCATAAGTAAGGGTTATTCTATGTTTAGAACATGATGGAATTTCCATGATTTGTGTGACGAGCCGAATATTGATGTGTAAAATTCAAATTATGGTGAGTGAGCGTTATAAAAAATAATGTTTAAGTAACTATGATTTTTGTACGGGAACTGCTCGCATGCCAGTAGACAGGAGGAGGTAACTGTATCAAGCATTTTGACAGAATTATGCCCCTTTTTTCAATTTAAGATTTTACATTTAGGTTTGCATACTACCTCAGATATTTTCATATTCTATTGAAACAAGTTGAAATTTTATACTCTTCTTTGAGAGCATAATAGGACTCTCTCCATGGCCTATAACTGTAACATGGATTTAAAGAAAAATTTTGTCCTTTTGTTATTAACTCAGAAAATTTTACATTAACAAGGCTCTTTTACTATCAAGCACTAAGAAAAGTTGAGCCTTGCTGTCCTATGGACAGCTCTTGTTCAACTTTTTCTTTGATTACCTCATCAAATTTTAGATAACATGGCAGCGCATATATATATATATATACATACATATATATATATATATATATATATATATTCACACATACCTTCACTATTTATAAGACCGAGTTGAGTGGCATTATTTCATGCAGTCAGTTTTTAGCTCACCTGTCACAAAGTGACAGGGTGAGCTTTTGTGATCGCTTTTCGTCCGGCGTCCGGCCGTCGTCCGTCCGTAAACTTTTGCTTTAAATGACATCTCCTCATAAACCACTGAGCCAATTTCATCCAAACTTCACAGGAATGTTCCTTTGGTGGTCACCTTTAAAAGTGTTCAAAGAATTTAATTCCATGCAGAACTCTGGTTGCCATGGCAACCGAAAGAAAAATCTTTAAATATCTTCTTTTAAACAACCCTAAGAGCTAGTGCTTAGATATTTGGCATGAAACATCTTCTAGTGAGTGTCTTACCAATTCTTTGTTCAAATAAAAGCCCTGGGGTCAAAAATTGGCCCCGCCCAGGGGGTCATAAGATTTTCCCTATATGCGCATATAGTAAAAACTTAAAAAAAACTTCTTTTAAAAGAACTCCAAAGAGCTAGAGCTAAGATATTTAGCATGAAGATGTTCTCTAATGGGTGTCTACCAAATTTGTTCAAATAAGAAGCCCTGGGGTCAAAATTGGCCCGCCCCGGGGGTCATTGATTTTCCTTATATGTGTGTATGGCAAAAACTTAAAAATCTTTTTTTGAAAAAACCCATATAGCTAGAGTGTTTAGAGTTATTAAAGCATGAACACACTTCTAATCAGTGTCTACAAAGTTTGTTCAAATAAAAGCCCGTCCGGGGTCAAAAATTAGGCCCTGCCCCGGGGGGTCATAATGATTTTCCTTTTTTGTGTATAGCAAATACTTAAAAAATCTTCTTTGAAAAAAAACCCATATAGCTAGAGTTTAGAATATTAAGCATGAAAACATGTTTTAGTAAATTTCTACAAAGTTTGTTCAAATAAAAGCTGGGGGCAAAACTGGCCCTGCCCCAGGGGATGTCATTGTTTTTAACTATTTGTGTATAGTAAAAACTGAGAAAAAAATCTTCTTTAAAAAAGCCCAATGAGCTAGAAACTTAGATTTGTTTTAGCATGAAACCATTTTCTTATGGGTGTCCTACCAAGTCTGTTTCAAAGATAACAAATAAAAGCCCTTGGGTAAAAAAATTGGACGCGGGGGGGGGGGGGCTAATATACAGGTGAGCGACCTCGAGGGCCATCATGGCCCTCTTTGTTATAAATGCCACTATATACAGGCCATATAATGAAACATTTCAAACAACATGAACTAAGGGGTACTAAGTTATAAGTATTAATCGAGAGCTATATATTTAATTTTATACTATAGGTGAAAACATGATTGACCAATAACATAAAACCACCATTAAAAATATATACATTTGTGGGACATATAGAATATTAACTATTAAAAACCCGGCCTACGGGCACTATTTTAGAAGGGTAGCCCTACGGCACCCATACATCATTTTTTAAACATGCCTAGAGTTGCGAGGCCTTAATGTATGCACATTAAATATAAACCACCACAAGTATGTCTCAAATAGACCGATGCCAACCGTAAATGGTGCGAAATTGATGACTGTTATATTATATATATTACTATATACTCATTATATATATAATATATTTATTTATTTATATATACAAAATATTTAGAAAAACTAATGTGAATCAAAGACAGAATATAGATATATATACTTTCTTTTTGTTATTGGATAGGGGTTAGCAGCCCACGCGGTGGTCTGTTAAGAGTTTTATAGCATTTGGACAGCTTGTATTGGAGACTTTTCAATGAAAACAGCCATTTTTCACAAAATGCTCATGAAGTAATGGGTATAGTTAAGCATAAATAAAAATTTGGTTGATTTAAACTTACTTGTTTGTGTTTTATTTCCCTTTGCATTCAGAGGTCAGGTGTCATCCTGACAGTAAAATTTTCCCCATTAAAGAGTACTAACCTTAAGCAACTAGAGAATAAAAGTAAATATTAGGTAAATAAGTAAGCTTCATTCTATTATAGAAAACAAATGCTTTATTTTCAACAACCCCACAACAAATTAACAGGTTGAAAACGCTTATGATTTAAAATATAAAAAATAAAACACGACAAATTTATGGATATTTTGTTTTAGGTTTTGATTCTTTGACGTGTTTAATTAGTTTTTTTACTATATGCTAACCAATATTTTTGCAGGAAACATTATTTATATTGGTCAACATGTAACATTTTTTTCAGCAACAACTGATTTTTTTATAATCATTAAAACAAAATTGGACTCCAATAGCACACTTGGAATGTAAACATGGAATATTAAATAAGTATTGGACAGAGTATATATGCTTTCACATTTATATTTATTTTCAGCATGATATCATTATATATAGTATTTACTGTATAATATAATTAGTAGATAGGAGGTTATATTGAGATGATTATTATGTTAAAGTACATGTTATTCGTAGGTGTAGTGAAGCGCAGTTGGGTTTCGGATTTAATGAAGATGGTACATAGGATCTTTATTATTAATTCAGTTATCTTCTCGTTTGTCTTCAAGGCCAATGTTATAGTTTTCACTCGTGGTTATGACTAAATACGTACTCAATCGCGTGTAGCAGCCTACTGGGTCATCTCGCATGTGTTTTGTAGTATTCGTCTTCTACTTCTGTTTTTGAGCGGACGATAGCTGTCAAAAATGCCTGAACATAAAATAAATGAATTCTTTTCGGTACGTCATATTGTAAGGTAAATGTATGTCCCCCACATTTTTTTCAAATCCCCCACATTTTTCAGTTGAGTGGGGGACAATCCAATTGCCTATTTTCGCAGGATTTCTTCTGGATCTGAAGCTTATAGGTTCAGGTTTGAATTCTTAGACAGTGGGATCGACATTCTGCCCTTGAGCATATCTTAACGTTACATTTTCAGTTATTACATTTTTTACAACTTTCAACTGGTTTAAATCTTTTAATAATAATGGTCAAATGATCATAAAATAATCACCCCTTGATCATCAAGAATAAAATTAATATCCAGCACGCATTTACTATATAAAAATATATCAACAAAATTACTTTTTTCAAACATTTTTCAAACATAGTAAGTCAAACCCGGTATGGCATTAGAGGAGACATGAATTTATCAATGTAAAATGTTAAAGCGAAAAAAACGACTTCGAATAAGTTTCAATTGATATAGTAAACGCGTGCTGGATAGTAATTTTGTTCTTGATAATCAACATGTAATTATTTTATGATAATTAGACCATTATTGGCATGGTAAATGTGCCGAACGCCTGTAGATTTGCATGTGCAATAAAATTTTAGCATGTCATTTAAACATGGCCGAGTTGGATTGTGATTTGAGAGAGGAGCAAGGAGCTTATTGCAAAATTAGTTGGTCATCGGGGTAAATGCGTGTCAGAATTAAAAACAAATGTTAAGCATGTTAACTTCCTAGGAAATGTCTACAAATATTTTATAAAGTATGCAGGATACACGAATATCAGTTGATCAATCTTAAAACATGGCCTTAATTAAAAGAACCCCAAAACAGACATGGTCTATTTTGCTTTTCATCAAATGGTTCTGTAATACAATAACAGCATATGGCTCATAAGTTGGTCATTTACTCTGAAGCATGTTGTATATTGGTTAATACATGTAGAGTGGAAAATTTTGTGGAAAATTCCCAGGTAGTAGTGTGGACTGCCTGTACTTGAAAAGAGGTTTAGATTTTAATCTTGTTCCTCATACGTTATCAAGATAACTTTATAGTGAAAAGGTTTTCATTGATTTATTGTTTTATTCATTTAAAATGAAAATAATTTTTTTACTGTTTAATTTTATACTTTTTAGGTGTATAAAAAAGAGTATGCTAGTAAATTAATGTCCGTTAATCTGCCAATATTACTGTTATAGATGAAGTAAGGCCACACCAAATTGATTTCTTTTTCTACAGATTTTTTACTGAAAAAATTGGGGCAAGAGACTGAAAACAATTGTAATATTTTTTTTTTTTTGATTCATGATTGTGATGAGTGAGCAAATAAAAAATTGAAATATTTTTTTCCTGAAATACCTTAAGTTATATTAAGGAGTCAGTAGAAAAAAAAAATCTTTACAAATTTTTAGATCTGAGTAGCTAGTGAACTGAGTAGCTAGTGAAGAAAGAAACAAAATGTTTAAGTCAATGTTTCAGTCCCAGATTGTTTTTAATGTAATACAAAGCAATAACCTCTGTCTCCTGGTATTGATATGCAACCTATTTGTAACTTGTCCTTAGTTATACCCATAAAACCATTTGGAATGTAAAGCCTTCAAAAATCCAAAGAGCTAGAGCTTAGAACATCTTCTAATGAGTATCCACCAAATTTGATCAAATAAAAGACTTGGGATCAAATTTTTAACCCGGTTTGTAATGCTGAAGTTGGTGGGAGGGCAGTCGGGCGTCAACTTTTGGTTTCCGCTCAATAACTTTAGTTTGCTTTGGCCTATTGACACCAAACTTGGTCTGTAGTTAGCTTATATTAAGAGGTAGCTTGGGATTGCTACCCAGGTGTCTATGGTCAAGGTCACTGTTACTAAAAATAGAAATTCATTTTCCACTCAATAACCAGACATTCCGAAAAATATTTTGACATTACTGCACATTCGGTCCAGCAATCTTGGAAGAATCACTGGACCGAATCAGTTTTATCTGGACCAATTGAAGCTGAGCACCTTCAAAATAGCTTAAAACACTCATTTCTTATAGTCGCAAAAACTAATAATTTTCCAACCGGAAGTATTTGTTCACGTGATGTACCGTAATAGGGATATTACAACTAAATTTTTGTGTCACCTTGAAAAGGCGACATAGGAGTTACTTTTGTTGGCGACGTCAGTGGCGACGTCAGCGTCCTCTAAGGCTTGTCCGGAGCCTAACTCAGTCATTATAAATCAGATTGACTTCAAACTTGGTATGCATGCTTCTTTCAATAACCTGAAGTGCAGTGCACAAAAACCGGTACTCTGCACTTCTTAATTTTTGTGTTATTGCCCTTTGTTAATTTTCATACATTAATTTTGTCTAGGTCATTTCTCCTAAACTATATAAGCTATGGACTTGAAACTTCATAGGATGATAGATCTCATTAAGAAGAAGTGTAGTGCACAAGAACTGGTACTCTGCACTTCATATTTTTTGAGTTATTGCCCTTTGTTAATTTTCATACTTTATTTTTGTCTCGGGCCATTTCTCATGACTTATAAAGCTATGGATTTGAAACTTCATAGGGTGGTAGATCTCATTAAGAAAAAGTGCAGTGCACAAGAACTGGCATTCTGCACTCTTAATTTTTGAGTTATTGCCCTTTTTTTAATTTTCATACTTTATTTTTGTCTGGGCCATTTCTCCTAAACAATAAAAGCTATTTACTTAAAACTTCATAGGATTATAGATCTCATTTCAAAGAAGTGCAGTGCACAAGAACCAGTACTCTGCATTTCTTATTTTTTGAGTTTTGGCCCATTGTTAATTTTCATACTTTATTTTTGCCGTCAGCAAACTTGTACCTGGATCATAACTTTTTTATTTCTTGGTGTATTGTCTTCATACTTGGCCACAACAACCCTTGGGACAAGACCTTTCAGTAGACCACAATTTAACCTTGAACCTTCATCCATAATGACCTTGACCTTCAAGGTTAAAGTCAAATTTTTTGCTTGTTCATGCTGGTAGTAGGCTGTAAACTTTGTTATTTTTGAATGGATTGTCTTCAAACTTGACAACATAAATAATCTTCAAGGATACCCTTAAAAAATAAACCATGATTTTGAAATTCAAATTATTGAAGATTTTCATTTTTTTTGGCTGTAACTGGCTGTAATTGCTATTATTGAAGGGATCAACTTCATATTATATAACAGAACATACTTAGGACAAGACGTTGTTGTTTTTCAAAACACGATGGGCTCTTTAATGACCTGACGCTTGAAGGTTCAAATTACTGTATTTTCCTCAGATTTGTACATTAAATGAACGCATATATATATTTATTGGTGTGTGTATGTGTGTATATATGTGTGCATCATTATCATCATCAATATCATCATCAACAACAACAACACGTGTCACCACCACGTGTCACCACCACCACGTGTCACCACCACCACGTATCACCACATGTCACCACCACGTGTCATCACCACGTGACACACCATGTCACCACCACGTGACACCACATGTCACCACAACGTGTCACCACCACCACACGTCACCACCATGTGACAACACCACCACATGTCACCACCACGTGTCACCATCACATGACACCACGTGTTCATCACCACGTGGCACCAATGTTCACCACCACCACGTGTCACCACCACGTGACACATGTGTCACCAGCACATGACACCAACATGTCACCACAATGTGTCACCACCACATGACACCACGTGGAAACATGTGTCACCCACGTGACACCACATGTCACCACCAAGTGTCACCCACCACCACGCGTCACCACCCTTGTCACCACCAAGTGTCACCACAAGTGACACCACCACGTTGACACCACGTGTTACCACCTACTGATGACACACATGTCGGCCACACAGTGACACCACCACAAGACACCATGTGTCACCACAACATGTGTCACACCACAACGTGTCACCATGTGTCAACACCGAACGTGTCACACCACATGTCAGCACATGTCACCACCACGTGTCACCACCACGTGAACACCAACGTGCATCTATTTATAGAATTTTCTATTTATAATATTGCGTGTTTCTATTTATAGAATTGCCTGTTTCTATTTATAGAATTTTCTATTTATAGAATTGTGTGTTTCTATTTATATATATATATAACTTAGTATATTTATATATACAAAATATATAGACAAAACTAATGTGACAAGACAGACCGATTAAATTTATAAAAAGGAAAATTTAAGATTTTGTTCAAACATTTCTTTGTTTGCTTTTAGAGAAAGTAAAAAGTCGAGCGTTGCCCCTGCCCGGCGGTGGCTCTTGTTAGCTCGACTATTCGAAGAATATGAGAGCTATTGTAGTGGCCTTGGCATTGGCGTCGGCGTCTGAGATATTCAATCTGCTTGAGATATTAGATTGAAACTTACAATACTTATTTATAGTAACAAGGTACAGCAGATTGACAAGTTGGATAACTCTGCCTACAATATTGACAGAATTATGCCCCTTTTTAACTTAGAAATTTTGGTTAAAGGTTAAAGGTCTTCAAAGATATTTACTTGAAACTTTACACATGTACTTAGGGTCATAATTGGAGGGTCATAATTGTATGTCACTGACCAAGTTCCATAACTCTATCTTGCATTTAGGCTGATTCATCTCCCCTTTTCTACTTAGTCTCTTGGTTAATGTTTACAATCTCAATAACTATTACAGATATTTATTAGCTCACCAGAGCCGAAGGCTCAGGGTGAGCTATTAGTATCAAAGGGGGATGCTCCGTCTTCTCTGAAACTACTAAGCAGATTTACTTCAAATTTGGTCTGTAGCATCCTTGTGACAGCCACACTTGAATTTGCTCATGTCATTCCAATTGGCCCCTTTAGAAAAACCTTTAAACATCTTCTTCTATAGAACTAATGGATGGATGATCACCAAACTTTGTCTGTAGCATTCTTGGGTAGTCTTTTTATCAAGTTTGCTCATATGAATTTGATTGGCCCCTTTTAGGGGCCACTATAGCTAAAAAATAGAAAACCTTTAAACGTCTATTTCTACAGAACTAATTGATGGATGATCACCAAACTTTGTCTGTAGCATTCTTAGGGTAGTTGTTTATCAAGTTTGCTAATATTATATTGATTGGCCCTTTTAGGGGTCTCTAGGGCTAAAAATAGAAAAACCTTTAAACATCTTCTCCTACAGAACTAATTGATGGATGATCACCAAAATTTTGTCGGTAGTCTTTTATCAAGTTTGCTCATATTAATTTGATTAAGCCCCTTTTAGGGGTCGCTAAAGCTAAAAATAGAAATACTGTTTAATGTCTATTTCTAGAGAACTAATTGATGGATGATCACCAAACTTTTTCTGTAGCATTCTTGGGTAGTCTTTTATCAAGTTTGCTAATATTATTTTGATTGGCCCCTTTTAGGGGTCTCTTGGGCTAAAAATAGAAATATCTTTAAACATCTTCTCCTACAGTACTAATTTATGGATGATCACCAAATTTTGTTGGTAGCATTCTCGGGTAGTGTTTTATTAAGTTTGCTGATATTAACTTGATTGGCCCCTTTTAGGGGCCACTAAAGCTAAAAATAGAAATACTGTTTAATGTCTATTTCTAGAGAACTAATTGATGGATGATCACCAAACTTTGTCTGTAGCATTCTTGGTAGTGGGTAGTCTTAGATCAAGTTTGCTCATATGAATTTGATTGGCCCCTTTTAGGGGCCACTATAGCTAATAAAATAGAACAACCTTTAAACGTCTATTTCTACGGAACTAATTGATGGATGATCACCAAACTTTGTCTGTAGCATTCTTGGGTAGTCTTTCATCAAGTTTGCTCATATGAATTTAATTGGCCCCTTTTAGGGGCCGCTTAAGCTAAAAACTAGAAATACCACTTAATGTCTATTTCTACAGAACTAATTGATGGATGATCACCAAACTTTGTCTGTAGCATTTGTTGGGTAGTCTTTAATCAAGTTTGCTCATATTATTTTTTGAATTGGCCCCTTTTAGGGGCCTCTAAAATTAAAATATATAAACGTTTAAACGTCTATTGCTTTAGAACTAATTGATGGATGATCACCAAACTTTGTCTGTAGCATTCTTGGGTAGTGTTTTATCAAGTTTGCTCATATTTATTTGATTAGCCCCTTTTAGGGGCAGCTTAAGCTAAAAATAGAAAAACCTTTAAACATCTTCTACTATAGAACAAATTAATGGATGATCATCATACTTTGTCTGTAGCATTCTTAGGTAGTCTTTTTATCAAGTTTGCTCACATTAATTTGATTGGCCCTTTTAGGGGCCGCTAAAGCTAAAAACAGAAAAACCTTTAAACATCTTCTACTTCAGAACTAATTGATGGATGATCACCAAACTTTGTCTGTAGCATTCTTTGGTAGCCTTTTATCAAGTTTGTTCATATTGATTTTATTGGCACCTTCTAGGAGCTGCTAAAGCTAAAAATAGAAAAAAACCTTTGAACATCATCTCCTACTAAAATAATTGATGGATAATCACCAAAAACTTTGTCTGTAGCATTCTTATGTAGTCTTTTATGAAGTTTGCTCATATTAATTTGATTGGCCCCTATTAGGAGCAACTATAGCTGAAATGCCCCGGGCCATGGCATTTCTTCAAATTATCGTTTAATAATGAAAGGAAAATAACTCATGTTGGAATGTTTCTATATATGTGTAAATGCATACATGTGAACTCTCCCAATTTGAGCGGGAGACAACCTCTTT
Organism: Ruditapes philippinarum; assembly: GCF_026571515.1. Taxonomy (NCBI): domain Eukaryota; kingdom Metazoa; phylum Mollusca; class Bivalvia; order Venerida; family Veneridae; genus Ruditapes; species Ruditapes philippinarum. Next base: position 214,470 of record NW_026858859.1, read on the forward strand.
CTCCTGTCAATTTTTTAACTATTTTTCTTAGAATAAGGGGTGTTTTAAAAAAATAAAGAAATCTCCCTCTTTTTCATTTCAAAATTTCCTACTATGTCTATTGTCAGTTAAAAAATCTCCCTCTTTTTGAAGTAAATTCACTCTCTTGAATTGACATGTATGTACATGTTATGCATAAAAAAAAGATTGAATGTCTTAATGTCATGACCTGTTTGCATTTCAGAGATCTTGAGGTAATTCACCTGCTTTGTATCTTTCTGTTTGTGGGCATTGCATCATTGCAGGTTCATTTGTAGGTCACCCCAGGAAATGAAATAAGGCCTAAAGAATTATTACATTTGATTCTGGTACCTTACTTACTTGGAGAAAGCACATTTCAATAAATATTGTGACACACTGTTGAACCTGATGTTTCATGTGCATTGGATATTGTCACTGTGTAACAGATATGTGATTGTTTTTTCACTGAGACTCATTTACAGTATCTGCTGTATTATATGAGAATATAATAATAATGTATAGAATAGCCTGATGGATAGATATTAGCCTGAACTGGTCTTCTCCAGCTGCATATCCACTTTCCCTGATATCAGTTTTTTTTTCTTCTTTTTTGTTTTTAATTAGGTAATATTCAAATAATTTTTCAATACAAAAACACTCAAACTAATAAGTTAAATGTTAATAAATTTGAATTTATTCATAAATGTAGATACTGGTTGGAGAGATTACTCCGACACTAAATCACATAATTTTTGCAATATTTTAATTATCTTCCAGTATATTTTAAATATTGAACCACCTAAACAAAGTTCAGTTCAAAGACTTTACATTACACTACAAAAATTATGTATGGAAATGGAATCTGATACTTCTTTAAGGTCTTGAATGAGGTATACAAAACATAGTCTTTTTACCCCACAACAGTAGATAAAGTCGACACTTAAATTTTTAAGTAAAAAAAGACTGGAAAATCAGCATCAATAATTTATCTTATAATGGTTTATCTATTTATTTGTAAATAATTTAAACAATTTTTTACAAAATCTTTCCCAAGTCAGTGGCCTGTGGTCAATACATTTCTAACTACCTTATTTAATTTAGTAAAAAGAACGTTTTGAAGCAGTTTTTGCCTACAAAAAGTTTAGGTTATTTGAAAAAACATTAAAAAGTTTACCAAATTATAATAAAGCATCACATTCTGTCCTGTTCCTATACTATTAGGTGATCATGTGCTTGTTTGTTGAAAAACAAAGCTATAACAATTATACTTATCAAGTGTCGGGGTTATCTATGCGTCGGAGTTATCTCTCTGACCAGTATGGCTTAAATTATTTTTCATCTTATTTTACTTTTTAGCTCACCTTGCACAAAGTGCAGGTGAGCTTTTAGGATGGCCAACCAAATGGCGTCCGTCGTCCGGTGTCCGTCCACATTTTATTCAGACGACATCCTTCTACATACACTTGGCCAAATATTATGAACTTGGCAGGAATACTGCATTGTAGTGAAGCTCTATCAAGATTTGGTTCAAGAATGCCATTCCATGCTAGAACTCTGGTTGCTATGGGCAACGTAAAAATGAAAAACAATAATAATGTATCTATATATACTTTATCAAATATGGAAGGTGACATATGAGCTCTTAAAGATACTTTCTTACCAGCAAGGCATTAGACATATAGTTATTAAGATAAATATACACATATAAAAGATAATAAATCAAAATATAATAGAGTACTAAAGAGACTGAAAATATATAGAGTATACATTCTTATTTTTGTGAGAAGATTAAAGGGTTTTTATTATTGGCAAGGTTATATAGACTTTACTTTGTAGGAATAAATTGAGAGAGTGGTATCTTGTATTATTTGTCATCATATCAGAGCATTGTTATGAAGATTTTTCTCTTTAAAGCATAAGAAGGATGAAAAGTTTGTTGAATGTGAATGTTAATTCAAAACAGAGTCGATCAGAAATAGCACAAATTTGAGAGCTAAACAGTGAAGTTGATTTCGCCCATTCAATAATGGATTCTTTCCATTAATTTCGTAATATCATCAGAAAGGAAGACTGTGTCATTTCCGAAATACAATTGTAAAATATTTCGGTTCTTGACAATGACTGGCACATTTTATGTGTATGAAATTGCACAAAGAAACGAAAGTGAACAAAAAAATGTTGTTTTTTTTCCACAAAAGATTAGTTGACAATTAAGATAAAAATTTAATTTAACAGTACGGATATTACATTTTTTGTCCTTCCGGTTTGCGGGAAAAATCAATATAGCAGCTAATCTACACCGCACCTACTGATGAACGAATTATGTTCATGAAATATTTCATTCTGAGAACAAACATACGATTCGAATCGAATCAAATAATGCATATCAAATCAAATCAAACCAACAATTTTTGCCTAAGAAAACCTCTGTATCAATTCTGACCTCGAGTTGAGATTATAAATTTATACTAAAACCGGAAGTACATGACGAAACGTCCACCAATTAAGAAATTTTGTAACATAAACTCGTATTTCACAACAAAGAAGTGAAAGATGGAATACAATTATTGGTGTGCTTTTGTTTGAAAACAGGTATTTTGTTAACTATTTGTTAAGTATTAAGGCATGACATTCTGTATTTATGTAAATATCACTCCCGACGTCCCGTGTTATGATTTTATAAAATTATACATGTACACATGTGTTATTGACCTCAAATAATGTTTAGTGAAAATAGAAAAATAATTATGGTAATTATCCATGGTGCTAGTAATACTTAATTATCTTTATCATTTTGTTAACTAAGCAAGAAAAATACGTAATTTAAAATAACTTAACCTCACAATATTAATCAATTTATACTTGAAAATCTTCTCAAACAGTAATTTTTGAAATTCATTATTGAAACATGAAAATGGGTTCATGAAGAGATTAAAAGAGAGGAAAAACTGGAAATGAACTCGTGAGAAATCTTTGGTCAAACAGTTTTACCTTCCTGAATCCCTGCTAATTGTTGTTGTTGTTCTTTTTTTTTTTTAGAAAGGGTGTTCTAAATTATGAATAAACCACAGATGCTTGGGCCAACATGATACCCCTGAGTAAACACTATCAAAAACTATTTTGATATTTTTAAACACTAATGGGATATCTATTACAACTATAATACTGGCTTTCGAAAAAAAAAAATCATATATGAAAAAAAAAATTTTGTGTTTACCATCCTGTATTTAGGCTTGATTCTGGGCAGGCAAAGGCGAATTGGTTGGGCTATTTTTCATAACAGTTTTCTCAGCAACTACTTATCAGAGCCTCATGATATTTTAGTAGCAGCATTAACACATTGTCCAATACCATGAGATTCGATTTAAGGTCTGTGGCTCATCCACTTCATGTTTACTGACTTAGTTAAATTCATAATAATGGTCAATATGGTACGAATATTTCGTAACAATTTTTTCATTAGTTTAATTCATAAATAATGGTCAAATGGTAATGAATTTTTGTAACAATTTCTCAGCAACTACTTATTACAGCCTCTTGATGTTTGGTATACAACATTGATTAATATGATTTCAGGTATGTGGCTCATCCACTTTCAGTTTTCTGACCTAGTGAAATTTTCACAGCATTAATTGTAAATGGAAGGAAATTTCCGTAACAGTTTTCTTAGCAACTACATATCACAGCCTCTTTGAAATTTGGTATCGTGACTGCAAAGTTCAGGTCTATCGCTTATCTTCTTCCTGTTTACCGACTTGGTTAAATGTTCGATATGAATGGTCATTGGTAGGAAATTTTTGTAACATCACAGCCTCATGAGTCATGTTATTTGGTATACAAATGCAACCTGGCCATTTTTTGTCTTTGACCCATTTTTATTGAAGTATTATCCAAATTTGTACTTCGTCTTGTTAATTATGATGTCATTGTTAAAATTTTCATGATGTAAACACGCCACAGGGAGTGTATTTTTTAGCAACCTGTACATTAAAGAAAAGAAAAAATAGGTATTTCTATACACTTGTTTGCATTCCTGTTGCTGTCGGCCAAAAATACATTACATTTGACACTAACCTTTAAATGACATTAAAGAATTTTATAAACCTGTTGTTTTTTTTTTAAAAAGGAAAATACTTTATAAGATCTATTCCTAAGGTGAGCGATATAGGGCCATCATGGCCCTCTTGTTAATCTTTTGCAACTTGCATCTTACATTAAGGAACAAAACTTACGTTTAAGTGAACTCATGGCAACTTTAGAAGTATTCCTTGCTTGTCTTTATGTAATTTGTCATTTTTAGCTCACCTGTCACAAAGTGACAGGGTGAGCTTTTGTGATCGCTTTTCGTCCGGCGTCCGTCCGTCGTCCGTCCGTCCGTCCGTCCGTCCGTAAACTTTTACTTTAAATGACATCTCCTCATAAACCACTAAGCCAATTTCATCCAAACTTCACAGGAATGTTCCTTTGGTGGTCACCTTTAAAAATTGTTCAAAGAATTTAATTCCATGCAGAACTCTGGTTGCCATGGCAACCGAAAGAAAAAAACTTTAAATATCTTCTTTTAAAAAACCGAAAGAGCTAGAGCTTAGATATTTGGCATGAAACATCTTCTAGTGAGTGTCTATCAAGTTTGTTCAAATAAAAGCCCTGGGGTCAAAATTGGCCCCGCCCCGGCGGGTCATTGATTTTCCCTATATACATATAGTAAAAACTTAAAAAATCTTCTTTTAAAGAACCAAAAGAGCTACAGCTAAGATATTTAGCATGAAACATGTTCTAATGGGTGTCTACCAAGTTTGTTCAAATAAAAGCCCTGGGGTCAAAATTGGCCACGCCCCGGGGGGTCATTGATTTTCCCTATATGCATATAGTAAAAACTTAAAAAATCTCTTTTAAAGTACTCAAAGAGCTATGGCTAAGATATTTAGCATGAAACATGTTCTAATAAGTGTCTACCAAGTTTGTTCAAATAAAAGCCCTGGGGTCAAAATTGGCCCCGCCCCGGGGGGTCATTGATTTTCCCTATATGCATATAGTAAAAACTTAAAAATCTTCTTTTAAAGAACCAAAAGAGTTAAAGCTACGATATTTAGCATGAAACATGTTCTAATGAATGTCTACCAAGTTTGTTCAAATAAAAGCCCTTGGGTCAAAATTGGCCCCGCCCCGGGGGGGTCATTGATTTTCCCTATATACATATAGTAAAAACTTAAAAAATCTCTTTTAAAGAACTCAAAGAGCTATGGCTAAGATATTTAGCATCAAACATATTCTAATAGGTGTCTACCAAGTTTGTTCAAATAAAAGCCCTGGGGTCAAAATTGGCCCCGCCCCGGGGGGTCATTGATTTTCCCTATATGCATATAGTAAAAACTTAAAAAATCTTCTTTTAAAGAACCAAAAGAGTTAAAGCTACGATATTAAGCATGAAACATGTTCTAATGAATGTCTACCAAGCTTGTTCAAATAAAAGCCCTTGGGTCAAAATTGGCCCCGCCCCGGGGGGTCATTGATTTTCCCTATATACATATAGTAAAAACGTAAAAAATCTTCTTTTAAAAAACCATAAGAGCTAGAGCTTAGATATTTGGCATGAAACATCTCCTAGTGAGTGTCTACCAAGTTTGTTCAAATAAAAGCCCTGGGGTCAAAATTGGCCCCGCCCCGGGGGGTCATTGATTTTCCCTATATACATATAGTAAAAACTTAAAAAATCTTCTTTTAAAGAACCAAAAGAGCTACAGCTAAGATATTTAGCACCGTAAACTTTTACTTTAAATGACATCTCCTCATAAACCACTAAGCCAATTTCATCCAAACTTCACAGGAATGTTCCTTTGGTGGTCACCTTTAAAAATTGTTCAAAGAATTTAATTCCATGCAGAACTCTGGTTGCCATGGCAACCGAAAGAAAAAACTTTAAATATCTTCTTTTAAAAAACCGAAAGAGCTAGAGCTTAGATATTTGGCATGAAACATCTTCTAGTGAGTGTCTATCAAGTTTGTTCAAATAAAAGCCCTGGGGTCAAAATTGGCCCCGCCCCGGCGGGTCATTGATTTTCCCTATATACATATAGTAAAAACTTCAAAAATCTTCTTTTAAAGAACCAAAAGAGCTACAGCTAAGATATTTAGCATGAAACATGTTCTAATGGGTGTCTACCAAGTTTGTTCAAATAAAAGCCCTGGGGTCAAAATTGGCCTCGCCCCGGGGGGTCATTGATTTTCCCTATATGCATATAGTAAAAACTTAAAAAATCTCTTTTAAAGTACTCAAAGAGCTATGGCTAAGATATTTAGCATCAAACATATTCTAATAGGTGTCTACCAAGTTTGTTCAAATAAAAGCCCTGGGGTCAAAATTGGCCCCGCCCCGGGGGGTCATTGATTTTCCCTATATGCATATAGTAAAAACTTAAAAAATCTTCTTTTAAAGAACCAAAAGAGTTAAAGCTACGATATTAAGCATGAAACATGTTCTAATGAATGTCTACCAAGCTTGTTCAAATAAAAGCCCTGGGGTCAAAATTGGCCCCGCCCCGGGGGGTCATTGATTTTCCCTATATACATATAGTAAAAACGTAAAAAATCTTCTTTTAAAAAACCATAAGAGCTAGAGCTAAGATATTGGGCATGAAACATCTTCTAATGAGTGTCTACCAAGTTTGTTCAAATAAAAGCCCTGGGGTCAAAATTGGCCCCGCCCCGGGGGGTCATTGATTTTCCCTATATACATATAGTAAAAACTTAAAAAATCTTCTTTTAAAGAACCAAAAGAGCTACAGCTAAGATATTTAGCATGAAACATTTTCTAATGTGTGTCTACCAAGTTTGTTCAAATAAAAGCCCTGGGGTCAAAATTGGCCCCGCCCCGGGGGGTCATTGATTTTCCCTATATGCATATAGTAAAAACTTAAAAAATCTTCTTTTAAAGAAATCAAAGAGCTATGGCTAAGATATTTAGCATCAAACATGTTCTAATAAGTGTCTACCAAGTTTGTTCAAATAAAAGCCCTGGGGTCAAAATTGGCCCCGCCCCAGGGGGGGTCATTGATTTTCCCTACATGCATATAGTAAAAACTTAAAAAATCTTCTTTTAAAGAACCAAAAGAGCTAGAGCTAAGATTTTTAGCATGAAACATGTTCTAATAAGTGTCTACCAAGTTTGTTCAAATAAAAGCCCTGGGGTCAAAATTGGCCCCGCCCCGGGGGGTCATTGATTCTCCCTATATGCATATAGTAAAAACTTAAGAAATCTTCTTTTAAAGAACCAAAAGAGCTAGAGCTAAGATATTTAGCATGAAACATGTTCTAATGGGTGTCTACCAAGTTTGTTCAAATAAAAGCCCTTGGGTCAACATTGGCCCCGCCCGGGGGGTCATTGATTTTCCCTATATGCATATAGTAAAAACTGAAAAAATCTTCTTTTAAAGAACTCAAAGAGCTTTGGCTAGGATATTGAGCATCAAACATGTTCTAATAGGTGTCTACCAAGTTTGTTCAAATAAAAGCCCTGGGGTCAAAATTGGCCCCACCCCAGGGGGTCATTGATTTTTCCTATATGCATATAGTAAAAACTTAAAAAATCTTCTTTTAAAGAACCAAAAGAGCTATGGCTAAGATATTGAGCATCAAACATGTTCTAATAGGTGTCTACCAAGTTTGTTCAAATAAAAGCCCTGGGGTCAAAATTGGCCCCGCCCCAGGGGGTCATTGATTTTTCCTATATGCATATTGTAAAAACTTAAAAAATCTTCTTTAAAAGAACCAAAAGAGTTAAAGCTAAGATATTTAGCATGAAACATGTACTAATAAGTGTCTACCAAGTTTGTTCAATTAAAAGCCCTGGGGTCAAAATTGGCCCCGCCCCGGGGGATCATTGATTTTCCCTATATGCATATAGTAAAAACTTAAAAAATCTTCTTTTAAAGAACTCAAACAGCTATGGCTAAGATATTTAGCATCAAACATGTTCTAATAGGTGTCTACCAAGTTTGTTCAAATAAAAGCCCTGGGGTCAAAATTGGCACCGCCCCGGGGGTCATTGATTTTCCTTATATGTGTATAGCAAAAACTTAAAAAATCTTCTTTGAAAAAACCCAAATAGCTAGAGTTATGATATTAAGCATGAAACATCTTTTAGTGAGTGTCTACAAAGTTTGTTCAAATAAAAGACCTGGGGTCAAAATTAGCCCCGCCCCGGGGGTCATTGATTTTCTTTATATGTGTATAGCAAAAACTTAAAAATCTTCTTTGAAAAAACCCAAATAGCTAGAGTATAGATATTAAGCATGAAACATCTTCTAGTAAGTGTCTACAAAGTTTGTTCAAATAAAAGCCCTGGGGTCAAAACTGGTCCGGCACCAGGGGTGTCATTGTTTTTAACTATATGTGTATAGTAAAAACTTTAAAAAAATCGTCTTTCAAAAACCCCAATGAGCTAGAGCTTAGATGTTTAGCATGAAACATCTTCTTATGGGTGTCTACCGAGTTTGTGCAAATAAAAGCCCTTAGGTTAAATTGGCCCTGCAACGTTGGGGGGTGGGGGTTGGGGGGCCTATATACAGGTGAGCGACCTCAGGGCCATCATGGCCCTCTTGTTTATTTTTTGTGCTATTTTAATATCAGTTTCAATTATTTCTATTCAGAATCACATTTTGCAAACTTGGTTATCACTTGTTGAAAGTTAAATTTTGCACTGTTTCATACAATTTATGTAAAGTTGTTTTCATGTTCACTGAATACATTTCATCAAAACAATCTTTTGCCTTTTTCCTCTATGTAGTTAAATTTACAATTTTTCCCATTTCTATTAGAGAGTAAGATAATTAACCTGAAATGTTAACTTTCTGGTTGAGTTGACTAGTATACCTATGTTATCTTAAATAAATATTGACCCAAACTTGGTTACTATCATTTTTACTATAAAGAAAAAAACAATCAGTGTCGGGAAACCTTTACGACTAGACAGGCAAGTTGAAGTTGACCTGGACTATATGAAAAATCACTGAAAAACAGTTGTTTCTGGTGAGCGACTCAGGGCCCTCTTGTTAAAAATTTCACATCATAATTGTAGGTCACTGACCAAGATCCATAATTCTATCTTGCATTTGGGCTGATTTTTCTCCCCTTTTTCAACTTAAAAATTCATGGTAAAGTTTTGCTTGTAAGCTGTTATCTCCATAACTACTGAAGGGTTTGTTCTTTTTTTGGGACAATTTTATGCATTCATAATAATAAAGCAGTGATTTACTTGATAAAATATCTTAATAACAAGCCTTTGTACCTTTTCGGTCAATTTTATGTATTCATAGGTAAGCATTATTATACTCAATAAAACACCCGTGTGACAACTTTTTCGAATAGTCAAGCCTTACTGTCCTCCGTCCGTCCGTCTGTCCCACTTCATTAGTGTCCGGTCTGTTAACTTTGTCATACATTGAGGGATTTTGAAATAACTTGGCACAAATGTCTACCACATCAAGACGATGTGTCGCGTATAAGAACCACATCCCTACCTGAAAGGTCAAGGTCACACTATCATTTTAAAGTTTCACATTATAGCAATTAGAGTAAATAGGTACACACATTTGTGTCCGGACTGTAACTTTGTCATGCATCAAATGATTTTAAAATAACTAGGCATAAAAGTCTACCACATCAAGACGATGTGTCCCATCCAAGAATTACCTCTCTACCTCAAAGGTCAAGGTCACATTAACATTTTGAAGTTTCACATTATCACAATTAAAACAAGCAAATTCGTTGAATTTATATCCCCCGCCGAGTACTGGTTATTATTAACACAACAACTGAAGACATAAGGCTTTATTTATATATTAATCATGGCATAAACAGTAATATTCTTTGAACTTGATAAATATTCAGGGCAATAACAGAGCCATAACTTTGTGTTAAATAGTAAAATCTGGAAATGCCAATGAGATGTATGCATAATACATAACTAATCAAGGGCCATAAATCTGAGTTATAAGTATCTGACTGGAACAAGGCGACTATATGCACATCTCCTCTTAGTATCCCATAAAGTTTTATTGAATTCCAGCCAGTAGTAGCAGAGAAGTAGCGAGGAAACAAATATTTTTCTATATGGATATTGCATAACTAATCAAGGGCCATAACTCTGAGTTAAAGTGTCTGACCGGAACAAGCCGACGATATGCGCATCTCCTTTGGTATTGAAGGTTCCCATAAAGTTTCGTTGAATTCCAGCCAGTAGTTGCAGAAAAGTAGTACGGAAACGATTTTTACTCTATATGCATACTACATAACTAATCATGGGCCATAACTCTGAGTTAAAGGGTCTGACCGGAACAAGCCGACGATATGCGCATCTCATCTTGATATTGATGATTCCCAAAAAGTTTCATTGAATTCCAGCCAGTAGTTGCAGAGAACTACTCCGGAAACGATTTTTACTCCATATGCATATTGCATAACTAATCAAGGGCTATAACTCTGAGTAAAAGTATCTGACCCGAACAAGCCGACGATATGCGCATCTCCTCTTGGTATTGAAGGTTCCCATAAAGTTTCGTTGAATTCCAGCCAGTAGTTGCAGAGAAGTAGCGCGGAAACGATTTTTACTCCATATGCATACTGCATAACTAATCAAGGGCCATAACTCTGAGTTAAAGTGTCTGACCGGAACAAGCCGACGATATGCACATCTCCTCTTGATATTGATGATTCCCATAAAGTTTCGTTGAATTCCAGCCAGTAGTTGCAGAGAAGTAGTGCGGAAACGATTTTTACTCTATATGCATACTATATAACTAATCAAGGGCCATAACTCTGAGTTAAAGTGTCTGACCGGAACAAGCCGACGATATGCGCATCTCCTCTTGATATTGATGATTCTCATAAAGTTTCGTTGAATTCCAGCCAGTAGTTGCAAAGAACTACTACGGAAACGAAATTCGGACGGACGGATGGACGGACGGACGGACAACGCCAAAACTATATCCCCCTCCCGATTCCATCGGCGGGGGATAATTAAAATGTACACACAATCGTGTCCGGGCTGTAACTTTTGTCATGCATGGAAGGATTTTAAATAACTTGGCATAAATGTCTACTACATCAAGGCCATGTGTCGCATCCAATAATCACGTCCCTACCTCAAAGGTCAAGGTCACACTACCATTTTGAAGTTCACTTTATCACAATTAGAGTTTATAGGTACACACATTCGTGTCCGGGCTGTAACTTTGTCATGCATCGAAGGATTTTAAAATAAGTAGGCATAAATGTCTAACACATCAAGATGACATGTAGCGACAAAGACCCATGTCCCTACCTTCAAGGTCAAGGTCACACTTATAGTTTGAAGGTACTCATTTTCTTGAATACACATTCATGTCTGGACTGTAACTTTGTCATGCATGGAAGGACATTAAAATAAATTGGCACAAATGTCTACCACATCAAGACAATGTGTCGTGGCTAAGGTTCATGTCCGTCTGTCAGTGTGTCCCTACTTACACAACAATCATGTCCAGACTGTAACTTTGTCATGCATTGAGGGATTTTGAAATAATTGGGCACAAATGTCTATCTCATAACAACATTTTTTTGTGTCCAGGAACCACATCCCTTCTTCAAAGGTCAAGGTCACACTTTATTTTTAAGGTTCATGCTATCACAATTAGAGATTACAGGTACAATAATACAAAGAACAATTATTCAGCAATTAGTTCCTTCATTATCTTTTCTTTTCATAATACCTGCATGCTTAAGAAACCTTTTCGGGGGCATTTGTCACTTGGGTGACAGCTGCTTTCCTTCTATAACACAGGCCGATCAAAATTCAAAAATGCACTTTTTTTAGCTCACCTAACCACGAAGTGGTGAAGGTGAGGTATAGTGATGGGGCTATATCGGGCGTCTGTAGTCAGCGTCGTTCGTAGTCAACAATTGGGTTGTTAACACTCTAGCAGTGACAGTTTTGATCGGATCATCATCAGACTTTGTCAGAATGTTTGTCACAAAGAAATACAGGTCAAGTTTGAAGATGGGTCATCTCCGGTCAAAAACGAGGTCACAGGAGCTAAAAATAGAAAAAGCTTGTTAACGCTCTAGTGGCTGCAGTTTTGATCCAAATATTCTGGAAATTTGTCAGGAAGGTTGTTTTGATGATTTCTAGGTCAAGTTTAAAGATGGGTCTTCTCAGGTCAAAAACTAGGTCACAGGAGCTAAAAAAAGAAAAAGCTTGTTAACACTTTAGTGGCTGCAGTTTTGATCCAAATATCCTTGAAATTGATCAGGAAGGTTGTTTTGATGATTTCTAGGCCAAGTATGATTATGGGTCACATCTGGTCAAAAACTAGGTCACAGGAGCTAAATTAAAGAAAAAGCTTGTTAACACTCTAGTGGCTGCAGTTTTGATCCAAATATTCTGGAAATTTGTCACTTGTCAGATGATTTCTAGGTCTAGTGCCTGCAGTTTTGATCCAAATATCCTGGAAATTGGTCAGGAAGGTTGTTTTGATGATTTCTAGGCCAAGTATGATTATGGGTCATCTCTGGTCAAAAACTAGGTCACAGGAGCTAAAAATAGAAAAATCTTGTTAACATTCTAGTGGCTGCAGTTTTGATCCAGATATCCTGGAAATTGATCAGGAAGGTCGTTTTGATGATTTCTAGGTCACCTGGGGTAAAAATCAAGGTCACACTGCCCAAATATGGAAAAACCTTTTTAATACTCTAAGGAGTTCGAATATGCCATTATGGGCATCTCTGATGAAAAACTAGGTCACAGGAGCTTAACATAGAAAATATTGTTAACACTCTAGTGGCTGCAGTTTTGATCCAAATATTCTGGAAATTTGTCAGGAAGGTTGTTTTGATGATTTCTAAGTAAAGTTCGAAGATGGGTCACCTGGGGTCAAAAGTTAGGTCACATTGCCCAAATACTGAAAAACCTTTTTTTTTACACACTAGATGTCAATTGTCAAACTTGGCCAGAATGCTTGTCTAAGACATTGCTTAGATGTGGTTGATGGGTCAGGGGAGTGATCTAGGGCCATCATGGCCCTCTTGTTTTTTCACAAAGCAGCAGAAAACTCACAATTTCGAAAGAGATTTCACAAAATATTGGGACTTCCTCTTTGAAATTCATTGTTTACCTTCTGGTAAACTTGATTTTCGCCAATTGCAAACACGTAAATAGTTTCAATTAATTCAAAGGGTAAAAGTACCAACTCGAACAGGTCAGAAATTATAATCAAGTGTTCATCATATCCATTTATGGCATGTTTCTATTATTATAACAAAATTACCAATAACTTATGAGTCAATGGCTAGAAAGGGGGACATATGTGTTGTTTAAAACATCCGACAAACAAGTAATCAAATTGATGTGGCCTAAGAATCAGTTGCACTGCCAGTTTATACATAACCACATGTCTGTAAAAAAGGTTTATCGCATGTAGGAGACATTGTAGAGTGTATACACACAATAGATTTATTTACCTGTCAGTGTGCTGGAAGCTTCTGAGGTTAACACAAGGTCTACTTTATAAAAGTGTTAATATAATCTAAGTGCATTTATTCTAGAAGTGTTAATATAATCTGAATGCATTATTTATCTTAGAAAATTTGTGAAAGCTGAAGTTTGAGTAACTTCTCCACTATAGAACAGGTAATAACCAATTTAGTTTTCGTTAAGCTTGTGTAATGTTTTTACATGTATACATTGAGCATAGATGTATACAGGTGTCAGTGACTCCTTGTTTTTCCTATTTTTCCTACTTTTTGAAAGGTGATCCTAGTATTTCCAAGTTTTTCTTAAATGCTCCTAGTATTTCTAGTTTTTTTCATCAATATAAGCTATTTTGATTTCGCTTGCTGGCTGAATATTTTGGTACTAAATTTTTTTCTCAGCAGGAGAACATAGGTATCTCTCCTTGTTTTCGGTCATGTCAATGTTGTCATACCCATTGCCGTTGACTGACACTGTGCCATTGCTGTCCCAAACTTAAACATTGATTATAACTTTTTAGCTCACCACAATTTGTCCGGCGTCCATCATTCTTCCTCTGGTCAAGGGCACACTTAGTCCTAATTATAAGACCTATACGTAACCTTTTTATACGCCCGTTTGAAAAACGGGACGTATTATGGGAACGCCCCTGGCGGCGGGCGGTCGGGCGGGCGGACGGGCGGGCGGCCGGCGGCGTCCAATTTTGTCCGAGCATATCTCCTACATGTATGGAGGGATTTTAATGAAACTTCATATAAATGTTCACCACTATGAGGAGCAGTGTCGCGCACATGAACCAGGTCTCTAGGTCAAAGGTCAAGGTCACACTTAGAGCTCATTGAAAAATGCTTGTCCGGAGCAAAACTTCCACATGTATAGAGGGATTTCAATATTACTTGGCACAAATGTTCACCATTGTGAGGCGGAGTGTCGCGTGCAAGATTCAGGTCCTTGCGGCCAAGGTCAAGGTCACACATAGAGGTCAAAGTTCAGATAAAAATATGAAGATGTGTATATGGACCATTTAGTCATCATTTATTGAGGGATTGTAACACAAATGGTCATTATCAAGACTATGGCTGTGATACATATAATTTAGGTCAATATATACAAGGTCAAGGTCACTAAAGATGATGAAATATCCAGATTTTGTAAATAGAATTTAATCAAAGGGAGACAACAAAGTTATTACTTTGTTCATAAATGACTTACACAATTACTCCCCTTGATCTAAAAATAGAATTTAATCAAAGGGCATGAAATAATCCTCTTTCTTGGACTTGAGTATGTTCTAAAGAATGTAACATTTATTTACACATGTTTCATTCATTGGTCAAGATTCTTAACTGTGATAACTATGGTGTTCTGTAGACTTGGTATTTGTTCATAAAGATCATACAGTAATTACCTTATCAAATGTAAATACTTTCTCATAGAAATTTAATTATATTTTAATTTTCAAGTAAATATCAGTTCAGCTCATTCAAAGATTAAGAATTGTAATGAAATGTATTTCCCTAGAATAAAATCTTAAATCAGAATTTTTTAGTTATTAAATTACATGTACTTTTTATACGCCCGTTTAAAAAAAGATAAAAATATGAAGATGTGTATAGGGACGATTTAATCATCATTTATTGAGGGATTGTAACACAAATGGTCATTATAATGACTACGGCTGTGACACATGTACTTTAGGTCAATATATGCAAGGTCAAGGTCACTAAAGATGGTGAAATATCCAGATTTTTGTCTGGAGCATATCTCATACATGTATGGAAGAATTTTTATAATACTTTATGGAAATGTTCACCACCATGATATGTATTGCTCCATGCATGATCCAAGTCTCCAGGTCAAAGGTCAAGGTCACACTTAGAGCTCATTGAAAAACGCTTGTCCGGAGCAAAACTTCTACATTCATAGGGTGTTTTCAATATAACTTGGCACAAATGTTCACCATTGTGAGGCTGAGTGTCGCATGCAAAATTCAGATCCCTGCGACCAAAGTCAAGGTTACACTTAGAGGTCAAAGTTCAGATAAAAATTTGAAGATGGTTATAGGGACCATTGAGTCATCATTTATTGATGGATTGTAGCACAAATGGTAACTATCATGACTACAGGTGTTACACATTTAATTTAGGTTAATATTTGCAAGGTCAAGGTCACTGGAGATGATTAAATATCCAGATGTTGTCCGGAGCATATTTTCTACATGCATGGAGGAATTTTAATGTTACTTTTATAGAATTGTTCACCACCATGAGACGTAGTGCCCTGCACATAAACCAAGTCTCTAGGTCAAAGGTGAAGGTCACAGTTAGAGCTCATAGAAAAACACTTGTCTGGAGCAAAACTTCTACATGCATAGAGGGATTTCAATATAATTTGGCACAAATGTTCATCATTGTGAGGCTGAGTGCCGTGCATAAAATTCAGGTCCCTGCGACCAAGGTCAAGGTCACACATTCTGTGCATATCTTCCCTATTGATTTGTTTTAAGGTTCATTTAACAACACAGTGCCAAGAATAAAAACTTGCTTGCTAGATAACACTTATCCATAATGCCCCCATCTCCATCTAAAGCTTTTTCGTAAACGGGCGTATTTTGTGACTATGGCACCCTTGTTATATTTATCATTCATTAATCTGATATTTTACATTTTCCATGTTACGTTAGGTCTTAACAGATCTTTGCAAAATTTAATTGTGTAGCAAACAAATTGACATTAGACATCGATTTAGATCTAATGCATTTAAACAATTAAGACAGCGTGTATTTACATTAATTTTGACTTATTTATGATCAAAACTATAAAATAAATATCTTTTAACAAAATAATTAAACTATCACATCCGAAAAATCATGATTAAATCCTCTCATTTAATTAAATTCCTAATACAGCCGATAAACAAATGGGCGCCATACAGTGTGCTAAATCTGATTGGCTAATTCAAATGCAAGCGTTTAAATGAGTCAGAAATTTCTAACGAAAAATTTTTTCAACGAAAAATAATTGCCCATGCACCATCAGCATGTTCGAATATATTTTTCCGTTCAAAAATTTGGAATCAATCGGTAAAGCGCTTTACTTAACCAATATGGCCGATAGGCAAAAATAGATTGATATTTATATTTTATTTTTAATTGATAAGTACATTGTTTGAGAGTTTTTGTTAATGTTTGAGCATGAAATTGAAAGAAAAGAAGATAAGCTTTTGAATAAAGCTTGAAAGGCAAGACAATAGACATTTTTAGATTTTTTTAAAATGCTATGCGTTTATGAGCAATAACTATTAGACATCATATGAAACTATAATGCACTATAATATATAATAAAGTAAAAAGGCGCAGCAGATTGTTTTCAAATAGAGTATTTTCATTGGTCACATGAAAACCTCGGATCAATGAAAATATATTCCATACAAAAGCAAAGGGAAACAAATCTGCTGTGCCATTTGACTATCATTTTGGATTGAGAATTTGACATATAGGAAGAAAGGTGCATTATAGTTTCATACGATGCTTTGATTGAACAATTATTACAAATAATAATTTAATTTTATCATATTTAAATACGCAATGCAAAGAAATATTCATTCACTGTGAATTTAGTGTGTTTTACTTGTGAGAGTTATACCAAAACAGTGCAATCAGATCTCTTCCGAGTTTCATTTGTTGACAGTTTGGGCTTGAATATTACTTGCTATGTATAATCAGCGAAGGTGTCAGTGTTGTTTCCTAAAAAAGTATTTATTTATCTAAGATTTGACACCATGATCACGGAATTTAGGTTATATATGAAAGGTCAAGGTGGCAAAAGATGATAAAATATAGAAATTTTGTCCAGAGCATATCTCCTCCATGCATGCTGGGATTCTAATGAAACTTCATAGATATGTTCACCACTATGAGAAGCATTGTTACGTGCATGAAACAGGTCTCTAGGTTAAAGGTTAAGATCAAACTTTGAGGTCATTGAAAAATGCTTGTTCGGAGCCGGACTTCTACATCAGGGGATTTTAATGTAAATTGGCACAAATGTTCACCATTGTGAGGCTTATTGCGCACATAATCCAGGTCCCTGCTACCAAAGTTAAGGTCAAATAGAGAGGTCAAAGTTTGTGTACGGTGACCATTTAGTCATCATTATTTGATGGATTGTAACACAAATGATAACTATCATGACAAGTGTGACACATGTAATTTAGGTTAATAAATGCAATATTTGCATTTGACAAGAATACAATTTCTTTTAGGCTTACAAAATGCAGATAATAAAACAAATCTTATGCTTTTATTTGTAAAGAAGTATAATATATTATTGTAAAATGGCACCCCCATCCAAGCATTTTGTGAAGGATGGGTGGGCATTTTTAGCTCGACTTTTTTTTTTTTTGAAAAAAAAAAAAAGTAGAGGTATTGCTAAAGTCGCGGCGGCGTTGCCGTCCGCAAACTTGTACCTGGATCATAACTTTTTTATTTCTTGGTGTATTGTCTTCATACTTGGCCACAACAACTCTTGGGACAAGACCTTTAGGTAGACCACACTAACCTTGACCTTCATCCATAAATGACCTTGACCTTCAAGGTTAAAAGTCCAAATTTTGCTTGTTCATGCTGTTATTGGCTGTAACTTTGTTATTTTTGAATGGATTGTCTTCAAACTTGAACATAATAATCTTCAAGGATATCCCTTAAAAATAACCAGACAGACCTTGACCTTCACTCATTAATGACCTTGACTTTGAAGTTCAAATTATTGAAATTTTCATTGTTTTGGCTGTAACTGGCTGTAACTTTGCTATTATTGAAGGGATCAACTTCATATTATAACAGAACATACTTAAGGACAAGACCTTGTTGTTTATCATGACTTCACCACGTGACACCACATGACTTCACCACATGACTTCACCACGTGACACCACCATGTGACTCCACCACGTGACTGCACCACGTGACTTCACCATGTGACACCACCATGTGACTTCACCACGCGACTTCACCACGTGACTCCATCACATGACTCCACACGTGACACCACCACGTGTCTCTACCATGTGTCGCCATTCACCATGTGACACCACCATGTGACTTCACCACGTGACTTTGCAACGTGCCACCACGTGACACCACCACGTGACTTCACCACGTGACTCCACCACGTGTCGCCACGACATGTCGCCATGACGTGACTTCACCACGTGACTTCGCAACGTGCCACCACGTGTCAGCACGTGCCACCACCATGTGACACCACCATGTGACACCACCACGTGACTCCACCACGTGACACCACCACGTGTCGCCACCACGTGACTTCACCACGTGGCGCCACCACGTGACTTCACCACGTGGCTCCACCACATGACACCACCACGTGTCACCAAGTGACTCCACCATGTGTTTCTATTTATAGAAATTTCTATTTATAGAATTGTGTGTTTCTATTTATAGAATTTCCTATTTATAGAATTGCGTGTTTCTATTTATATATTTATATAAATTAGTATATTTATCAGTGTTAGCGATTTTCCCTAACTTTACTGAGTACCTGGGACTCAGTGCTAATAGATCTGTTACTTCCCAATTCAAATGGAACGAGTCCTCAATTACAAAAATGTCAATGTTTGCATAACTTCATAATACAATCAAATTTGTGACTGTTGATGTTCGCGGATACCATTGATAGGTTGGCCCAAAACGAGGCCGAGCACTTGCTCCTAGTCTATGTTTGGGATATAAATCTGCATTGCTAATGAGAAAGGAACAAATGAAAATGAGGTGAAAGTCAAGTTCTTATAATACAATTTATTTAAAGTGAATAGAAAATCATTTTCAAGCAGAGCAAAAAACTTAAGAGAGAATTGACCAATTATCGGGGAAAAAGTGTTTCGTCCCAGGGACTCAACAGCCCTTTTTTTCTTTCCTCCCTGGCAATTTTAGCGAGTAAATTGATATGTTTACTCAGTAAACGCGAACACTGTTTATATATACAAAATATATAGACAAAACTAATGTGACAAGACAGACCGATTAATTTTATAAAAAGGAAACATTAAGATTTTGTTCAAACATTTTTTTGTTTGCTTTTAGAGAAAGTAAAAAGTCGAGCATTGCCCCCGCCCGGCGGTGGCTCTTGTTGGATAATGGCCTGATAATACCTTCTGTATTAGAAGTCTTCAGCCCTAAGACAGATCTCAACTGATTTGAATTTTCGGCACTTAAGTTATTTAAGTCAATAACATTTGCCTGACGGTTATTACCGTTTGGCTGAGATTGCTGCGAAATGTCAACATGTGGTTGATCAAGTGACTTGTCATTATGCTTCAGTCTACTCCGGACTTTACCCTCTTTTGTTACTTTTGTCACAACAGATTTTACTCTTTTTGATTTCGGAGAATTGTTAAGGGAAAAACCAAAAAAACTCGCCGAAGGAAGAACCTCCAAAAAGTGACAACACATCGTCTTGCCTACCACTTCTCTTGCTCGTTGACATCGTCAACCCTAAGTAAAAAAAAAAGTTGGCGTGGAAATAAAAGCTTGAGACAAACAACTCATAGCTAAAACAAATAGTGTAAAAACGCAAAACAAGAAAAAATCAAATTTCAAACATTCCAGCTCGATAAACGACAGTGTTGCATCTAGAATTTCAAAATTATGGGGGATTGTCCCCCACTCAACTGAAAAATGTGGGGGATTTAAAAAAAATGTGGGGGACATACATTTACCTGACACTATGACGTACAGAAAATAATTCATTTATTTTACGTTAAGGCATTTTTGACAGCTATCGTCCGCTTAACAATGGAAATAGAAAAAAAAAAGAAAAAAAGATTGACGAATACTACAGTACACACGAGTGAAAACTAACATGGTTGAAGCATTCAAGATACAATGAAGATAAACTGAATTAAGTTTAAAAGATCGTCAAATGCGCGACTTGGCCCGCATGGACTTCATTAAAATGGGCGATCTGCATAAAATATGCGCAAATTGTGCAATCGCACAACCTAGATGCAACACTGAACGAAATAAAAAAGCGTTCACAAGGCCACGTGGTCAATTACCAAAACTTCTCTTAACACTCGCGCGACAGGGTTGCTAAATGACTATGAAATGCACGAGGAAATGTCATACATGCATTACCGTATTCACAACTGACATATGCAACAATTTATTAGCTATGCTAGCTGTCTAAAATATCAGATTAGATTGTACCTATTGTACTCTGAAAGAAAAAAAACAACTCTCATCCTCCAAGAACCTGAAAAAATCTTTTGGGTAGGGGCAAATTTGTTGGGTAGGTAGGGAAGGGGAAACAAATTAATTTTATTTTAGGCCTAGTTAAATTTTCGACATTAATGGTCAGTGGTAAATTTTTTTCGTAACATCACAGCATCATGATATTTGGTATACAAGTGCAACCCGGCCATTTCTGTATTTGACCCATTTTTTAGCTCACCTGTCACAAAGTGACAGGGTGAGCTTTTGTGATCACTTTTCGTCCGGCGTCCGTCCGTCCGTAAACTTTTACTTTAAATGACATCTCCTCATAAACCAATTAGCCAATTTCATCCAAACTTCACAGGAATGTTCCTTTGGTGGTCACCTTTAAAAATTGTTCAAAGAATTTCCATGCGGAACTCTGGTTGCCATGGCAACCGAAAGAAAAAACTTTAAATATCTTCTTTTAAAAAACCCAAAGAGCTAGAGCTTAGATATTTGGCATGAAACATCTTCTAGTGAGTATCTACCAAGTTTGTTCAAATAAAAGCCCTGGGGTCAAAATTGGCCCCGCCCCAGGGGGTCATTGATTTTCCCTATATGCATATAGTAAAAACTTAAAAATTCTTCTGTTAAAGAACTCAAAGAGCTAGAGCTCAGATCTTTAGCATGAAACATCTTCTAATAAGTGTCTACCAAGTTTGTTCAAATAAAAGCCCTAGGGTCACAATTGGCCCCGCCCCAGGGCGTCATTGATTTTCCCTATATGCATATAGTAAAAACTTAAAAAAATCTTCTTTTAAAGAACTCCAAGAGCTAGAGCTAAGATATTTAGCATGAAACATGTTCTAATGAGTGTCTACCAAGTTTGTTCAATTAAAAGCCCTGGGGTCAAAATTGGCCCCGTCCCAGGGGGTCATTGATTTTCCTTATATGTGTATAGCAAAAACTTAAAAAAATCTTCTTTGAAAAAACCCAAATAGCTAGAGTTTAGATATTAAGCATGAAACATCTTCTAGTAAGTGTCTACAAAGTTTGTTCAGATAAAAGCCCTGGGGTCAAAATTGGCCCTGCCCCGGAGGTCATTGATTTTTCTTATATGTGTATAGCAAAAACTTAAAAATCTTCTTTGAAAAAACCCAAATAGCTAGAGTTTAGATATTAAGCATGAAACATCTTCTAGTAAAGTCAACAAAGTTTGTTCAAATTAAAACCCTGGGGTCAAAATTGGCCCCACCCCAGGGGTGTCATTGTTTTTAAACTATATTTGTATAGTAAACTTAAAAAATCTTCTTTAAAAAAACCCAATGAGCTAGAGCTTAGATGTTTAGCATGAAACATCTTCTTATGGGTGTCTACCAAGTTTGCTCAAATAAAAGCCCTTGGGTTAAAATTGGCCCTGTCGGGGGGGGGGGGGGGGGGGGAATCATTAATTTTCATTATATGTGTGTAGTAAAAACTTAACATCATGAAACATCTGCTAATGGGTGTCTTCCAAGTTTGTTAAAATAAAAGCCCTGGGGTTTAAACTGGCCCCGCTCCGGGGGGCCTATATACAGGTGAGCTACCCCAGGGCCATCATGGCCCTCTTGTTTTAGCAAGTTGTCTGGGAAGTTATGTTTTGGGCTATAATGGTTGTTTTGTTGACTTGCACAGTTTTATATTAGTATTTACATATTTAATTCATTGCATGTGTTTATTATATTTTTAGAAACATCTTGATCATTATGGCTTACAGTGACAAGAGACAAGAATATGACTATCATCTCAAGACAGATGGTGTAAATGATGAATACTCGGTGTCATCAAATGATGATGAGAACGAGGAACGAGGAAATTGGTCAAGGAAAATGGACTTTGTTCTTTCCTGTCTAAGCTATGCAGTTGGATTAGGAAATGTGTGGAGGTTCCCATATGTATGCTACAGAAATGGAGCAGGTAATTTTAGAAAGGATTTGACAATTGAAAGGATTTGACAATTCAGTGTTCCCACTAGAATTTAAATTTGAGGGTACATGTACCCCCTAGGTGATATTTTTGGGGGTACACTTCACAGAATATTTAGGGGGTACAAACTATAAAGACAAGCAAGTCAGTTAAACACATATCAATATTTTTATTGAGACATCTTTTCTACAGCTTTCTGAATAACTTCATTAGATTCAAATCCTTGCTGATTGGCAGAAAAGTGGATCATCATTCTATTTTGTACATTTTCAACAGTCCTCCTACTGCTGTACCTTGAAATGTGTCTGTTTTGTGATGAGAATCCCCTTTCACAAGGGACAGAAGTTAGAGGGATTGTCAGCAAGATACTAGCCATATTGGCAAACCCTGGGAATGTTTCAGATTTGTTTAGTTATAATATCTTTGCATATTTCCTGCAATGATAACTGCCTATTGACATTCAAGAGGTACTTAAACTGAACAAAAGAATGTTTTAATTCTTCTCTGTTGAGAAGATTCCCATAGAAATCAAGGACCCTGTCAAGTTCTACAGGCTGATAATGCCCTTATGGTCACTAAGAAGCATTGCTGGTTTGAGAATAGTATTTAGATCTCTGAGAATTTTCATATCATCAGGAGGAAATCAACTCTCAAATTTGGCCAAAAGATGACCCACAAATGTTCTCCTCAAATTGGCCAATGTTAATCTATCCCTCAAAGAACAAGACAAAGTAATGCCTTGGTAAGTATCAGTATCATCTATGCTGTCAATCAGCTCCTGAACTGAGGGAGATTCAGTAGAACCACTAAGTGCAGAAATAGTAGCTTTTGTAGTAGAGATCATACTATTCAACCTGATGTATGTCAATATTTTATCTTTCTGAAAAAAACTTTGACAGCCTGCAAATCCAACTTAGAATATATTTAAGAAGGCATATGGTTGAAATGAAATGGAAAGTTTTGATTTTCCTAAGAATACCCTTACTTTTGTTACCTCCCTCAAAATTGGGGATGGTTGCACACTCATGTTTCTAACCCTAACACCAAAAGCTGACCAACTTGAATGTACAGCTTTAATGGAATTCTGTAGTGATAACCACTAACCTGAGTAGGCTTCTTAAACCTTTTCACTTGGTCACCAATTATTTTTTTTAATTCTCTAATTTTGTTGTACCTGGGTGCTGAAAAACTCATAAAAATTGTAAATATTAACAAGAGTTTCTTGTACATTCTGCAGATAAGGGACTCTTTTAGCTGCCCAGTATGATACAAATGTTAATTATTCTGGGGTTGTCAGCCTTTAATTTTACACCAACCCCAGCTTTCTTCCCTGTCATTACTGAAGCACCATCACTTCCAAACCCTGATACTTTGTCAACATTTACACCTACAGAACCAAGCCAGTTTATAATTTCCTTATATACAGTTTTTGCTTTGCCATCAACAATGTCAACATTTGCACAAAACTCCAACTTCAGTTCACCATTATGAATGATTTTTGCAAACATTACAAGTTTTTTTGTGGTTGTTATGTCTAAAGATTCGTCCACCATAATGCCAATATATGGGCTGTTTTTAATCCGGATAAGAGCCATTTCCTGTAGAACATCAGCCAGGTACTGTTGCATATGCATGACTGCTTAATGGTTCCTTAAAATTCCTGAAGGTTTTCTGTTACCAAGATCAGGATCAGTGGTTTCTTTTACAGATGAATTAGTGAAGATGTGCGCATTGGATATCTGCAGTGAAAATTAAAAATACATTTTAAAATGGTAATGATATGGTGTACAGTTGCCTAATAGTGGATTTTTTTTTTATATTTTATAGAATAGAGATAATTAGATTTCAATGCTTAGTGATTGTTTTTCATGTATTTTTAGCATGCTATCATGCAAGGATTTTTTTTCTCAAAAATTATTTAAAAACAAATGATCACTGATTAAAGTTTTAACAATAGTTCTTTTTTATAATTTTTCTGTGATTTTTTTTAGCTTTTGTAGGGATTTGAAATCTATCAGCATGTTATTTTGAGTAAAAAAGATCTACCTGCAAATAAATCAAACTCAGAAACTTTCTGTTGGCAATATTTTCTTTAGCCATATACAATGCGGTCCTGAGCTGTGCCTCTAAGATTGGTTCAAATTTTTTCTGAACTATTTTTACAGCAGCAGTCATGTAAGGTTTTTGCTTTTTGGCGTTGCATGACACATTGTGATCGTCGCATTTCTGGTGTCTAACTAATGCTGACCGCTTGAAATTATTAGTCCCAATTGTAAACGCCGATTTCAGACACTTTTTAGTGTTTTTTTCACATGTCTCGCATGTTAAACGAAACATTGTCTTTGTCAAATCTAAGCCATGAAAATTCGGACAACCAGGAGTTCTGAAATCGTTTGCAATGTTTCTTTTTGGGGGGTTCATCACTATTTTCACTAGGGCCTGGTTCTTGATTTGCGCTAGAGGATTGAGTAAGGTTCGGCGATTTTTCGCTGGAATCGCTTTTATGGAACCATTCATTTAAATTGCGTTGCATTTTCAATAACTTTTCCTGCGATTATTTAATATTTCAGACGGCTTATTTGTATTGCCTGGATGTAGACTTGTTACTGCTTTTGATATTGAGCGTCGCGAAGTGTCGTTAATAATTATAAACCAGTCCATGAGCTAAAAATAGAACAGCTGGGAAACCCGAGTTATGACCTCAGTTATGACTGATCAGATTAAATTACGGTCTTGTAAACAATTTCAGAGATTTATGAGTAGATTATTGATTTGTGCTTTGAATTTGCGGATAATTTTTTGGCAGTTTTACTTCAATTTTTATACGTGCATGCACGCACCAAGTTGTAATTTCATGCATGATTTTTGTAAATTATACGTGATTCACGTACATTTGTGCGTGAATGGGAACTCTGCAATTGTTATTGTACAGTAGCCATTTTCAGAAAAAATATACGATTTATCAGAAGTAATTGGTTATCAGATACATGTATATAGATGTTTGGCATGAAGCATTGTCTAGTGGACCGAATAAAAGTGGAGCTATTGGTCATTGTTTGCTTTAGATTTGGCGTTGGTTAACCATTTTGTTATGGTTCATTTTCTCAGGAAGTATAAAAGCTATTGACTTCAAAGTTGGTATCCATGTATGTTTATTACACAAAAGAATGCCACTCGAAAAGTGCAGATAATCCTAAAATTATATTTATGCCACTGCAGCATCTGCATTTTCCTAATGTGTATAATTTTATACAGTATAAACTAAAAAAAATCTCCTGAATTTACAAAGGTATGGTTAGATATTTAGCATGAAGCATTGTGTAGTGTATCTCAACCATGATTGTTCAAATTATAGCTCTGGGATCAAAATTGGCCCCGAGTTTGATATGGGTCAACTGGGGTCAAAATCTAGGTCACACTGCCCAAATATGGAAAAACCTTGCTAAAACACTAGAGGTCACATTTTTGACTCAATTGTCATTAAACTTGGTCAGGATGCTTGTCTAAGACAGTGCTTGGATGTGGGTGATTGGTCAGGGGAGCGATCTAGGGCCATCTTGGCCCTCTTGTTCTTGTCAATCCTTTTGGTTGCCATGGCAATGAATGGAATCAGTCTTTGAACATCTTTTGTAGACCTTCACCCAAGGAACAATCATGCTAAGTTTGGTTGAAATTGGACACAGGTTTTGTTTGGAGAAAATTTTTGAAGTCACGATATAATCTTTATAACACACACACACACACATACACACAGGTGAATCGCTATATGCCACTGGCATAAAAACCTTAAAACATCTTTTTCTACTTAACTAATTGATGGATGCTCACCAAACTTTGTCTGAATCATTCTGAGGTAGTCTTTTATCACATTTGCTCATATTAATTTGATTCGCCCTTTTTAGGGGCTGCTAAAGCTAAAGATAGAAAAACCTTGAAATATATTCTACTGAACTAATTGATAGATGATCACCAAACTTTGTCTGTAGCATTTTTAGGTAGTTATGTAGTTTTTTTTTTATTAAGTTGCTCAAATTAATTTGATTGGCTATTTAAGAGCTGAAAATAGAAAAAATCTAGTAGGGTGAGTTACCATGCTTTACTTTCCAGATGAACAGTAACAATGCACTTGGATCATTTATGAATTATTCCATTTTTTATTATGAAGAAAAAAAAAATCTGTGTTGGGAAACTAATATGTAGAGGGGCATGTTGAAGTTGAGCTAGACTTGCCTTTAGGGAAGTTCATTTGAAAAAGTATTTCTTACACTTGAAAACAGTTGTTTCTGATGAGAGGCTCAGGGCCATCATGGCCCTCTTGTTTATTTTTCACAATTTGAACTAAGATTTAAAATTTCACAATAAGAAGTCATGGACTATTTTACAAAAAAAAAATTAAAAGATTACAACATAATATTACCTAATTACTGATTTTTGCATTGAAGAATTGTGACTGTTACCTGCAATGTATATCAGGTGACCCATTCAAGTCAATCATGGCCCTTTAGGAGAAGAATTCTATAAGACCTAGTCTTTCGTTCTAATCCTCTTCTTTGAATATTGTCAAATTTTGTATGTGTATATATTTCAAATGTTATTATGTACATATTCTGAGAATAAATATGTTTAAACTAGTCATGGCCCTCTTGTTCTTGGTGTATGAATGTAAGACTACTATAATATATTAGTGAAACCTAACGAAAGAAATCGGTCAGGCTTTGAGCCAAGTTTCTTTTCTAAAAATAGTCTCTGACTGATATACACTGATACAGTTATTGTTCTACATCTCCAGATAAACATCTGTAGTCAATTTCTTGACAGATCAGCCAAAAAAAGTGTAGTGTGTTAAATAATATACATCATTCGCAGAATGTCTATGGAATATGAATATATTATATATATTTATTTGGATTTTTTTCCAGATTATTCTCACTTTGTTTTATTGAAATCTAAAAATCTACCATAAATCTCTTGGTACATGTAATTTATTATTGGTCATTTACCTCTTTAAGTAATATATATACAGTTGAAACTGTACTAACGGTCACCTCTTATCGGCAGTCACCTGACCTTAACGGCCTGTACGCTAGTTATTAGCTCACCTGTCACAAAGTGACAGGGTGAGCTTTTGTGATTGCTTTTCGTCCGTCCGTCCGGCGTCCGTCCGTAAACTTTTACTTTAAATGACATCTCCTCATAAACCACTAAGCCAATTTCATCCAAACTTCACAGGAATGTTCCTTTCGTGGTCACCTTTAAAAATTGTTCAAAGAATTTAATTCCATGGAGAACTCTGGTTGCCATGGCAACCGAAAGAAAAAACTTTAAATATCTTCTTTTCAAAAACCATAAGAGGTAGAGGTTAGATATTTGGCATGAAACATCAAGTTTGTTCAAATAAAAGCCCTGGGGTCAAAATTGGCTCCGCCCCGGGGGGGTCATTGATTTTACCTATATGCATATAGTAAAAACTTAAAAAATCTTCTTTTAAAGAACCCAAAGAGCTAGAGCTAAGATATTTAGCATGAAACATGTTCTAATGGGTGTCTACCAAATTTGTTCAAATAAAAGCCCTGGGGTCAAAATTGGCCCCGCCCCGGGGGGTCATTGATTTTCCCTATATGCATATAGTAAAAACTTAAAAAATCTTCTTTTAAAGAACTCAAAGAGCTATGGCTAAGATATTTAGCATCAAACATGTTCTAATAGGTGTCTACCAAGTTTGTTCAAATAAAAGCCCTGGGGTCAAAATTGGCCCCGCCCCAGGGGGTCATTGATTTTCCCTATATGCATATAGTAAAAACTTAAAAAATATTCTTTTAAAGATCCAAAAGAGTTAGAGCTAAGATATTTAGCATGAAACATCTTCTAATAAGTGTCTACCAAGTTTGTTCAAATAAAAGCCCTGGGGTCAAAATTGGCCCCGCCCCAGGGGGTCATTGATTTTCCCTATATGCATATAGTAAAAACTTAAAAAATCTTCTTTTAAAGAAATCAAAGAGCTATGGCTAAGAGATTTAGCATCAAACATGTTCTAATAGGTGTCTACCAAGTTTCTTCAAACAAAAGCCCTGGGGTCAAAATTGGCACCGCCCTGGGGGTCATTGATTTTCCTTATATGTGTATAGCAAAAACTTAAAAAATCTTCTTTGAAAAAACCCAAATAGCTAGAGTTAAGATATTAAGCATGAAACATCTTTTAGTGAGTGTCTACAAAGTTTGTTCAAATAAAAGACCTGGGGTCAAAATTGGCCCCGCCCCGGGGGTCATTGATTTTCTTTATATGTGTATAGCAAAAACTTAAAATCTTCTTTGAAAAAACCCAAGATGTTTAGCATGAAACATCTTCTTATGGGTGTCTACCAAGATTGTGCAAATAAAAGCCCTTAGGTTAAATTGGCCCTGCAATGTTGGGGGGGGGGCTATATACAGGTGAGCGACCTCAGGGCCATCATGGCCCTCTTGTTTAATTTTCAATTTACCGATTTTAAGAAAAGAAGAAAGAAGAAAAAAAATGCATTGTCTATGGCAGAAAGAAATTTCAGTTTATCCCAATTCAGATAAATTTTGTGCGTACCAAAGAAATGAAAA
The DNA here is from genome assembly GCF_026571515.1 of Ruditapes philippinarum. Taxonomy (NCBI): domain Eukaryota; kingdom Metazoa; phylum Mollusca; class Bivalvia; order Venerida; family Veneridae; genus Ruditapes; species Ruditapes philippinarum. The sequence continues at coordinate 243,743 of NW_026858859.1, forward strand.
TGAATTACATCGCCGATTGTCTAAATTCCTCAGTAATAAATTCATAAAAACACTTGCTCCATGTGTGAAAATAAAATTGCATGAATATAATGATTTCACTGTTAAATCACACCCATTAAGTTTACACACTAGATGACCTCTAAGATGACCTGTACACAATATTCTATTGATCAAAAGTTAGAAAAAGAAACTGTCATACTTTTTTGTGAAAAAAATATTACGCATTTTAAATTATTGTATAAGAAGATATTTTTATGGGATAAATAGTTTCAATTATTGACATAATAAATCGTGAGTGCATTTGTTTATCCTTGTTACATTCATGTAAAGCTTTATATGTTGGAAGGATTGTGTACATGTTAAACCATTAAAAGCATACCTTTGTAAATGGTTAAAAACTGATGATGATGATGATGAATCAGACTGGTTTATTTAATATACTTAAATCAGATTTATTTTACAAAGAAATGAATAATTTATTTGGATAAAAACTGGATCCTCTATTCAGCAGCCACCTGTCTTAAGCAGCCAAAATGACTGCATCCCTTGGCTGGCTGCTTAAGACAGTTTCGACTGTATATGATTACTGAAACAATATTGTACTACAAAACCTTGTTTGTGTTTAACACTTAGTACTTACTAAGGTCCAAACCATAACACATAAATTTTTATTTTTAATCCCCTTCCCAAATGGGGGGAGGGTATTATAGGAATGGCCTCCATGATGGCTCCATCTGTCAGTAAGTCCTTTTGTCTGTCTGTCTGCACACCAAATAGGGACAGGGGGCTATGAAACAAAAGAGAACAATAGAATTCATTCCATAAGATAGAGGAAGGGGCCAATGGCCCTCTATGACACAAAAAAAAAAGAACAATAAAAATGACCCTTTATCCCAATTCGGCCATCTGCCCATCAGTCTGTCCGTCCACAGTACTGGATCCCTTAGTAATTCAAAAAGTACTGAAATTATTTTTATGAAACTTTGTATATGGGTAAATGGCAGCCTGGAGATTCTGCACATCTTTTTCTTTTTTTACTATGTTGAAAACTTTGGTTGCTTTGACAGCAAAATTTAATAGACTTAAAATATGGCAAATTTAACACAAAAACTGGATCCCATGATAAAGCAAAAAGTGCTGAAAATATTTTTATGGAACTTGATATATGGGTAGATAGCAGTCTGGAGATTTGGCACATTTTTAGCTCACCTGTCACAAAGTATCATGGTGAGCTTTTGTGATAGCTTTTCGTCCGTCATCCGTCTGTCATCCGTTCATCCGTAAACTTTAACTTTAAACGACATCTCCTCTTAAATAGCTAAGCCAATTTCATCCAAACTTCACAGGAATGTCCCTTTGGTAGTCAACTTTAAAAATTGTTCAAAGAATTTAATTCCAAGCAGATGGCAACAGAAAGAAAAAGCTTAAAATATCTTCTTTTAGAAAACCCAAAGAGCTAGACCTTAAATATTTGGCATGAAACATCATCTAGTCAGTGTCTACCAAGTTTGTTCAAATAAAAACCCTGGGGTCAAAATTGGCCCCGCCCTGGTGGGTCATTGATTTTCCTTATTTGTATATAGTAAAAACTTAAAAAATCTTCTTTTAAAAAAAACTCAAATAGGTAGAGCTTAGATATTAAGCAAGAAACATCTTCTAGTGGGTGTTTACCAAGTTTGTTCAAATAAATGGCCTGGGGTCTAAAATGGCCCCGTTCTGGGGGGGGGGGGGGAGGCGGGGTGTCATTGATTTTCCTTATTTGTGTATAGTAAAAACTTAAAGAAATCTTCTTTTAGAAAACCCAGAGTTAGACCTTAAATATTTGGCATGAAACATCATCCAGTCAGTTTTTACCAAGTTTGTTCAAATAAAAGCCCTGGGGTCAAAATTGGCCCCTCCTTGGGGGGGGGGAGGGGGGGGGGGAGAAGGGCATTGTTTTTTTCCCTATATGTAAATAGTCAAAAACTTTAAAAAAATATTCTTATAAAACCCTCTAAAGAGCACAAGTTTGTTCAAATAATAAAAGCCCTGGGGTCTAAAATGGCCCTGTTCTGGGGGGTCATTGTTTTACCCTATATGTATATAGTCAAAACTTACAAAATCTTATAAAACCCCCTTAAGAGCACAAGTTTGTTCAAATAATAAAAGCCGTGGGGTAAATATTGGCCCATCCGGGTGGGGTGGGGGGGGGGGGTTGGTCATTATTTTCCCGATATATATATAGTAAAAACTTAAAAAATCTTCTTATAAAAACCCCAGAGCTAAAACAATCTTCTTATAAAAACCCCAAAGAGCTAGAGCTTAGATATTTATCATGAAACATCTTCTAATGAGTGACTACCAAGTTTGTTCAAATATAAGCCCCTGTTTAAAATTGGCTATGGCCCAGGGGCCTTTATACAGGTGAGCGATTTCGGGCCATCATGGCACTCTTGTTACACTTTGAATTTTAAATGTGACAGAACTTATGGACACAGGTATACTTTCCTGTGTCCAAAACCTATATGTGGAGCATCACCCAGTTCAACCGGTTCTTGTTCAGTTGAGTGGGGGACAATCCCCAATAATTTTGAAATTCTAGATGCAACACTGTATTCTGGTAAGAACCTGGGATGTTTAAAGATTTTCCCTAGGATGATTGTCCATATTGGGTAGAAGATCCCTAAGGATTTTTGGGTCACAAGGTCAAAGGTCAATGTCACTACCACTTTAAAACTGAAAACAGTTTCCAGAGCATAACTTAACGTCTATTTGGCCAAAACCAATCTTCAAAACTTCATAGGTTGATTGGGTCCATATAGTAGAAAACCCCTTTTTCGATTTTTGGGGTCACAAGGTCAAAGGTCAAGGGTCACTATTACTTAAAAACTGAAAACAGTTTCCAGAACATAATTTTTATTTCTATTTGGCCCATAGTGTTCAAACTTCATAGGCATGGATTGGTCCATATTGGGTAGAAACCCACCCTATTGATTTTGGGGGTCACAAAGTCAACAAGTTCCATGTCGCCTTTTACCTCAAAGCACTGAAAAAACAGTTTCCAGAGCATAAATTTAGCTTCCATTTTGGGCCACAATATTCAATCTTTTATAGGAGGATTGCTGTTTGAAGGGTTATTACTTTATTTAATTTATGTAATAAACTTACAAATGCTTGATCCTTACTAAAAAAAAAAAAAACAACTTTCAGGCATATAATGCAATACTTTAAGAAATTTTATACAATGTAAGAAGCAAATCGAGTTGAAAAATGGATTAAAAGTGTTGGAAATTGAAAGCAACGACAAACTAAAACACTGTAAAGTGCTTTAAGTGACATTTTAAATTAAATTTTAAAACGATGTTGCTCTGGCCTCAAACAACTTTACCTTGTAAAAAAAAAAAATTCTAAAAAAATACACCATTAATTCTGATGGGTTTTTTAAACCAAAAAATATTTTTTAATGAGAACATATCCAAGAGGAATAAAAATACTAATGACTTATATTTTATTGTCTATTATGCAACTTATGATATAAACACGAAGCAATTTGTTAATTTAACATTCTCGCATTATTTAAGTATTTAATGGTTGAAGTTTATTTGGCATGGTTTTATTTTAGAAATTTATTTTGTTGACAGTTGTTTTTCCCTATTGTTACAAAATAAATCGAATAGAGGAACACTGATTTACAAGTTTGACCAAAAGTTTTGAGGCCAAGTATTAAATTTCATTCTGTATTTAAAAATTTGGACGTGTTCTGCTTAATTAGTAAAAATCTGAATTGATATAAAGTTGGGACACCTAAAGTAGATTTTGCTCTACCAAATCTCCGAACTTGGGTTTTTTTGGAAAACAAATTTGTGTCTTGTTATATCTTTTGTGTTTTTTTTTCCTTCTGAAAAATGCCTTAATTAAATGTCTCTCAGGTTGCATGTCCGTCGCATTTCAGCACTTTGATTTGCCAAAATTTAATGGCTATTCATGCAGTCTTCGAAATTAACGCCAGTCCGAGGGCCAAAAAATTTAGCATCGGTTCCATAAATTATTTGGTCCAGTGATATTCAAGGTTGGTGGTCCGACAGGCCAGTAGAAATTTGGCCATGAAAAAACTATAAGAAAAAAATCATCAAAATAATGAAGCAGGGTTCTTCTAAAAGATTGAATCTTTTTGCCTTTTTTTTGCAAATGAAACCCATCAATTCTGTCCTTAAATGTTTCAAAACACAGTGAGAATTTGTAAATTGTATTGAGTAATGTAGGGCCGTCATTTTTTTTTCTTGGATATTTTCTTACCGTTTCCGTACCAAGATAAACAGAAATTTTAAACCCATTGTTTATTAAGGTAATTTATTTAGCTATGATTTTGTGAATTATTGAAGTTAAGTAAAATATTTTGTGTGAAAGTGATTTGTTGGAAGTTCAAATTGTTGGGTGTTCTGTTCAATTCTAGTCAATCTTTTTGCCTAAACATTTGGTCCATATAGATTTTTCAAAGTTGTCAAACATATGGCCCAGGAAAACAAGAAGTATTATGCTTCTTTCAAAATTATCAAGGGGAAGCATGATAAAAGGTTTTTCTTTACCCATCAATTTATTACCTATATATGTATTTGGTCTGGCTAAAAATCACAAGGTCCAGTTAAGATTTGAAATTTACTGGCCCGAATGTCCTGTGCTTTTTAAAATTTTTTGTGAAGAACTGACTTCGGCGCGGGTGACACACTGAATGGCCCCTTGTTTATTTTTGACATTAACAACGTCGTTTCCTTTATATATAACATACCGTAAAATTCCTATTTAAACTTCCCCTGCCCTAATAAAGGCCCCCCCAAAGTTTTTTGACAAGGAAAAAAAAATACTTCACCATTTGCAAAACTCAAGAGTAAATCCATAACTATTCAAAAAATCTTCAAAATCCACTTTATTTAATAGATAACAAAAAAAGAATCATAAAAGTTTTTAAAACATTAACAATTTAACGTTTATCTCAAAGTACAATGTTTTACTATCCAATGACACATAATACATACCCAAGAATGTACCGTAAAGTTCTGACGCTTTTTAGAAAAAGTTTAAGACTATTGTCAAGCGCCTTGATCAATCTAATTCACTGTTTTGATTCAGAAATTCCCAGGGACAGTTTGCGCCACTTTTCCACACCTTGGCCTCACCTTATGTTTCACATCATCAGGATTGAACCCTTCAAAAGTCCAATTCGAACAGTTTTCGCAAAAAATGATTAAAGAGATGATCTTTCAGTTCGTGACAAACCCCCACTTTTTAGCTCGACTATTCGATAAGAATAAGTAGAAGCTATTGCAGTCACGACCGTAGCGTCGGCGGCGTAACCATTTATGTTAAAGTTTTTGTAATAGTTCAAATATTTTCAAAGTCCATTGACATATGGCTTTGAAACTTTGCACACTTGTTCACACCATCATGACCCCAACCTGTAGACAGGAGGAGGTAACTCTATCAAGCATTTTGACAGAATTATGCCCCTTTTTCGACTTAGAATTTACGTAAAGTTTTTGTAATAGTTCAAATATTTCAAAGTCCATTGACATATGGCTTTGAAACTTTGCACACTTGTTCACCATCATGACCCCAACCTGTAGACAGGAGGAGGTATCTCTATCAAGCATTTTGACAAATTATGCCCCTTTTTCGACTTAGAATTTACGTTAAAGTTTTTTGTAATAGTTCAAATATTTTCAAAGTCCATTGACATATGGCTTTGAAACTTTGCACACTTGTTCACCATCATGACCCAAACTGTAAACAGGAGGAGGTAACTCTATCAAGCATTTTGACAGAATTATGCCCCTTTTTCTGACTTAGAATTCTACGTTAAAGTTTTTGTAATAGTTCAAATATTTTCAAAGTCCATAGACATATGGCTTTGAAACTTTGCCACACTTGTTCAACATCATGACCCCAACCTGTAGACAGCAGGAGGTAACTCTTTTAAGCATTTTGACAGAATTATGCCCCTTTTTCGACTTAGAATTTACGTTAAAGTTTTTGTAATAGTTCAAATATTTTCAAAGTCCATTGACATATGGCTTTGAAACTTTGCACACTTGTTCAACATCATGACCCCAACCTGTAAACAGGAGGAGGTAACTGTATCAAGCATTTTGACAGAATTATGCCCCTTTTTCGTCTTAGAATTTACGTTAAAGTTTTGTAATAGTTCAAATATTTTCAAAGTCCATTGACATATGGCTTTGAAACTTTGCACACTTGTTCACCATCATGACCCCAACCTGTAAACAGGAGGAGGTAACTGTATCAGCATTTTTTTACTATCAAGCACTAAGAACAGTCGAGCGTATGCTGTCCTAACCGACAGCTTTCTTGTTAAATGACTTCCAAATCATATCAGGGGTAACAGTATCCCAGGCAGTTTTAATCCACTTGAGAATTTAGAGACTTGGGGGGGGGGGGGGTGCCCTTCGATTCCCTGCAGGAGTTAAGTTCCACAGGCCAGAAAACAGCCACTCGTTCATATAATTCAGCAAACTTTCCCTTAAATTGGTTTGTTCCATGAAACGTTTGCCGGCTGTAAACGTGACGTGCAGCCTCCTGGTATTACACACAGTCATGTCAGTGTTGCAGTGTGTACGTAAATAATCCTTGACCTTATCAGTCAAATGAGCGCGAAATGCGTCCCAAACAAGTAAGCGCCGGCTTGTTTGATTTCTGTCCCAGAGTTTTTTCAGCCAAAAATAAAATGCTCTCTTCATTTGCCAAAGATTTTTACCGCTGCCTCACATGTACACGATAATTCCACAAGCTACTGGTGGGATTTCAATTAAACTTCATGTGAGTGACCATACATAGTTTTGGGAGACATATATGTTTTTTGTGACAAAAACCCTTCTAGTTTTTGAATAAATTATTGCACTATGGCTTTTGTATCTAAATGTTAGACACATCTGGACATTGTCATTCATTTGACATACTGAAATACGACCTTGAACCCCAATTGGACTGCATTATGGAAAGTTCAATTTTATTGACAAAAGTAAATTTTACGTATATTTATTATATTTTAATGTTGTGGTATAGCATTTAGTCAAATATTGAATCTGTCATGTAGCAATCACCTTGTTTTGGTTCTCTACAAGTTAATATAAATCGGTGGTCAAAAGTGGTTCTTACTTTGTTTACTTTATAAGACTTAACATAGTGACAAGACTTTCAATTTTAAACTTTCATATATGAAATTACAATGCTAAGAGCTGATACATTTGTCATGAGAGACATCTACAAATATTCTAGAATTATTGCACCTAGAGTAAAACGTGACAATCCAGGTGGTGTTATTCATACTAATATTTATACATTGAAAAACAAGTTAAATGTTTGAGCGCCCATCAAAGACGCCTCCATATGTGTGAACAATCACCAGGACACTTGCAGAAATCATGATCACAAAATAGCAAATATCGTTGTTTTTTCTTCGCCCGATTTTTACATTTTTCATTCATTATCATAGTTTACATTAATCGGTCACTGTGTGTGAAAAATGGAATTAACTATTAAAGTTCATTTCCGTTCGCATTACCCTACGGTTATAATATACTGCGAAACAACGACACATATTCGACCCCCACCCCTTTTTTATAGGCCTCAAATAGAATGAAAATGTTCCTATTTGGGACCCCAAAACAAACGTTTTTTCGTTTGAGAAAATTGTTGCTAAAAAATTTGAGCACTTTTTCGGCCCCGCACCCCCATCCAAAAGAAGATACATCAGGGGGTTGCCAGAAGGGGGATGTGCCCCCTTTGTTAGGGGGGTTTGAAGGTGAGCAGGAAAGTACCCCCGTTCATCGCCAGAAATTCTTGACTTGTGAGAGGCTAAAATGACCTCAGGATTGAATCATAAAATGTAACGTGTAACCAACGCCTGAAAAGCCTATTGACTCTATCTCAATCCCAATTGAGAAGTTAGCAGCACACTTTGAAATAAATTTTGATGGAAAAAAATCGATGGCGAAAATATGATTTTGACAAATTTTGAGATGTCCCCTCGTTGCCATAGGTAACAGAAATTTAAGAACATGAGCATATTGTATACAAAGGCAATGGTCCAGTCAACATTTGTGCCCAAGTTTGATTAGTAATTGAAGCATATTGTTCTATTTCATAGCATTTGAACTCATGTTAACAGGAGGCATTTTTTCCAGTAAAAAACGGCCATTGTTTCACATATGCTCCATGGGGAATAAGGTTAAAAGTGAAGATGTTTAGCATTTATATGATTACAAGCGCCTTGCCCGTTATTACGAATAAACGGTATTTGATGTGTGGTGCTCAATATCTATTTTTTAGTCTCAACCATCAACTATAGACTGGACTCATTGTTCACGTTATTTATTAGAGGTAGATAAAATAGTATACCAATGTAATATATTAAAAAGATCTATTTCATACGATGAACCCTAATCAACTTCAGATTAAATGTTTATTATTAATCCGTTTAAAGCTCTGTGAGACATGTTGTACATCAGAAAAGCTATTTTTATTAGAAAATTTTAGAAAACCAATTTTTGAATTTTGTTAAAACAAAAAAAAGTGCACAAAATCAAGTACTAATATTTCCCCATTTGCTATTTACGGACAAATTGCATTAATACTACTAACGGACGTTGCATGCGCCGTCTAATAATAGTGATTTGAATATAACCTTTGTAAGGTATAAATGAGAAAAACTTATCTATCATATTAGGTAACATTTTCAGCAGATAATACTCAACTCTATAATCTTTTCCTAATTTAAAGGGAGAGAGGTATACTATTTAGTGTTTCTTTCATCTGAATTTTTATTCGTCTTTTTTCAAGTGACTTTCTATTATTCACATTCTATGGTGATGCATCATTTGTTAGCGGTATCTCACTTGTCTTTACCTTTAGAGTTATCAATATTGGACAGTAATGCAAGCTCTAGGTGTATGTTCATATTCTTGAAAGCTTCCACACTACTTTCAAGGTTTGTTTTATTAAAAATATTTTGGCTTGTTGTAAAAATATCAAAAAAAGAACTGTGAAATCTGCTGATGCATGATGTGCTTGTTTAAAGAAATTATTATAGATTTGAACTTAAAAATGTCACCAGCAAGTTTTAATTTCAAACTAAACTTGTCAGTATTGATTCCAATTGGGTGAAGGGCTCAAAGTTTGTTCAAGTGCATTTAATTTCCATGACAGAAATCTGAGAACCCATCATGAGCTGAGAGCAGAGAATATTTTCTCACAAAGGCTAACCAAGATTGTCCAAAATCATAAGCTGTGAGAATCAAATCGGCCCCCCCTAGGGTCATAGTAGCCATTTATCCTCAATAAGTATAACATAAAATGAGAAAAAAAAAGATTCTTGGAACATACAAGAGATTAGAGGTAGAATATTATCGGCATTAAACATAGTCTACCAGACCTCTAACAGATTTAAACCCTGAGGAATCAAAATTTGGGTTCCCATAATTGGTCAAAAAAGGTTGTTTAGCATATTTCTAAGACTGAAAGATCAATATGGGCCACCATATTATGGTACAAACTAAGTTTCACACATCCTGAATATTGAAAAACTAGTTAAACACAGCGGCTACTGTTCACTGTACTAGTCATCCTGGAATTTGGTCACAAGTTATTTTAGATGATTGAATAATTATAGGTCAATGGGGTAAAAAGCTAGGTGAACAGCACCATAGTGAGAAAAATTTAAGGGCCAACATGCACCTCTTCTTGCACTTTAGTTGATTGGCAATATTGTCCAGCGTTCCTCCTCCATTCCTCTGAATATATTTAACTATATTTAAACATCATCTCCTAATAAACTGCTAAGCCATGTTATCTTCACAAACTTCACACTGAATGCTCCTGTGGGTGGTCAACTTATGATAAATTGATAATCTAGTTATAGGTGTCTACAACTTAAACTAAAATCTCTTGGAGTCCAAAATATGGCCCGGCCCCAAGTGAAGGTAATTGAATTTTCCTTTTTTTTTATGCACCGAAAGATTTCAGACATATAATAGTTTACCCCCTCCGGTCTGTACCTGTCCGTTCAGCAATTATTGGTTTCAAGCAAACAATTAAGTTCCAATTTGGCCGAAATATTCAAACTTCAATTAGGGCGATGTTTCCATATTTAGTAGAAGATCCTCTGATTTTTGGGTCACAAAGGCCAAGCGCCAGGTCACTATTACACTTAAAACTGAAAACAAGTTTTCCACTCAATAAACTTAATATTAACACATGTTACACTGTAAATTTCTATTAGATGATCAGCCATGGTCCAATTACATGAACTCCTATGGATATTTAGCGGTCTCATCAGGTCCAAAGGTCCAGAGTCACAATGATCTTGACACTGAAAAATTGTGGTTATCTGGCAGCATACTTAAATTACCATTTGGTCCAACAGTGATTCAATTTATCAGGCAAGAATTGTCAATGTTGAGTTACAAGAACCCAACTTTTATTTAATTTTTCTTGGGATCACAAGGTCAAGGTCACTATTACCTTAAAACGGTTTATTCGCTTGAATGACTTAAGTATTAAACAACCTTACAGACTGCTTAAAAATTTTATAGGCTGAACAGCCATGTCCAATTAACAATGCCCATATTGATTATTAGGGTCATAAGATCGAGAGGTCAGTCGGTCACAATGACCTATAACACTGAAACATTGAATGCTTTCTGGAGCATCAACACAAGTTTTTCATATTGGCTTTAAGTGTTCACAAAGTATATTAGGAGTGATGACCTAATTGAATAAAAGATCCATACCTTATGAGGTCACAAGGTCACAGGTTCACATATCAAAGATCTTAATATTGTATTAAACAGTATTTAACAACTGTCAAACTTCATTAGGATGATCCTGATCATTATATTGCATGTACAATTAAGTTATATTATGCCCCTTAAAAAAATCTCAATTTCTACACATATTGCCTCACTCTTCAATAGAATTTTGAGGAAACTATTGTGTGTTTGAAATATAATTTTTATCTGAAATATGACAATCTTTCACAATGTAAAAAATATTTCCATCTGTTGTGTAATTTTTCTCAATAACTTTCTTCATAAATTCATTTAATCTACACAGCTTTTCAATATTTGACTTGACATCTGTTCTACAATTATTCTGCCCCTCCTTGGAGTTTTTTTTTAATAAAACTGCACTCAAAAATAATGCAGATTCTGAAAGGCTTAAACCCTCTACCTCTGTAACCACGTCTCAAATGAAGCGACCAACTTCTCTGCGGTATTGGAAATTTATCTGGTACCCTCTGCACTAGGAGCAACGACCTACTTTACCAAGATACGACTCATGTCTCATACAAAAGAACATCTGTAAGTGGTAAACTGGGAACCATTCAGAGGAAAGAATTTCGGGATCAAAATCATTCTTGTGGGAATTCTCTTGTTTGTTGTTAAGAAGCTTGTTAGAATGGCCCAGCAACGTTAAAGGCATTAGATTCTCGACTTTAATGCTCAGATCAGTATCACCCTATTTATGCAACAATTTGACAATGTTAATGGAAGCTTTAATTAACTGCATCTTAGCATCATCAGTTTTGAGTTTGAGGCTTTAACAATCTCCACATACCTGATTTACTCTTGTTTTTAGTCAAGGATTCACAGTTTTGCGGTCACAAATTCCTTTTATTCTTACACCCTTCTCTTCTCATGAACACCTTTTCTGAATGATCTGTTAATAAACTCTGAAAGATCTTCATTATACCCCCAAAAACGAAGTTTGGGGGGGTATATAGGAGTCACCCGGTGGTCGGTCGGTCGGTTGGTCGTCGGGCGGTCGGCATGGTCGGTCGGTCCAGACGTCCGTGCATTTTCCTTGTCCGGAGCAAGAACTTGAAAACTAATGGTTGGAATTCAATATAACTACATACAATGGTCAAGCACATGAGAGGGAAGTGCAGTTGCACAAGAACCATAACTCTATCATGACTAATTACCAGAGTTATTGCCCTTTGATTACTTTTCCTTGTCCAGGGCATAACTTGAAAACTACTGAGTTGGAAATTCAAAAACAACTTCAATACAATTGTCAAACACAATAAGGGGAAGTGCAGAATAGCACAAGAACCATAACTCTATCTAAAGTAATTACAGAGTTATTGCCCTTTGTTGCTTTTCCATTGCTTTTTAGCTCACCTGTCACAAAGTGACAGGGTGAGCTTTTGTGATCGCTTTTCGTCCGGCGTCCGTCCGGCGTCCGTCGTCCGTCCGTCGTCCGTAAACTTTTACTTTAAATGACATCTCCTCATAAACCACTAGGCCAATTTCATCCAAACTTCACAGGAATGTTCCTTTGGTGGTCACCTTTAAAAATTGTTCAAAGAATTTAATTCCATGCAGAACTCTGGTTGCCATGGCAACCGAAAGAAAAAACTTTAAATATCTTCTTTTAAAAAAACCTAAGAGCTAGAGCTTAGATATTTGGAATGAAACATCTTCTAGTAAGTGTCTACCAAGTTTGTTCAAATAAAAGCCCTGGGGTCAAAATTGGCCCCACCCCAGGGGGTCATTGATTTTCCCTATATGCATATAGTAAAACTTAAAAAATCTTCTTTTTAAAGAACCCAAAGAGCTAGAGCTAAGATATTTAGCATGAACATGTTCTAATGAGTGTCTACCAAGTTTGTTCAAATAAAAGCCTGGGGTCAAAATTGGCCCCGCCCCAGGGGGTCATTGATTTTCCCTATATGCATATACTAAAAACTTAAAAATCTTCTTTTTAAATAACTCAAAGAGCTAGAGCTAAGATATTTAGCATCAAACATGTTCTAATAGGTGTCTTACCAAGTTTGTTTAAATAAAAGAACCTGAGGTCAAAATTGGCCCCACCCCAGGGGTCATTGATTTTCCTTATATGTGTATAGCAAAAACTTAAAATCTTCTTTGAAAAAAACCCAAATAGCTAGAGTTTAGATATTAAGCATGTAACATCTTCTATAAAGTGTCTACAAAGTTTGTTCAAATAAAAGCCCTGGGGTCAAAACTGGCCCCGCCCCAGGGGGTGTCATTGTTTTTAACTATTTGTGTATAGTAAAAACTTAAAAAAAATTTTCTTTTAAAATCCCAATGAGCTAGAGCTTAGATGTTTAGCATGAAACATCTCTCTTATGGGTGTTTAGCAAGTTTGTTCAAATAAAAGCCCTGGGGTCAAAAATTGGCCCTGCCCCAGGGGTCATTGATTTTCCCTATATGCATATAGTAAAAACTTAAAAAATCTTCTTTTTAAGAACTCAAGAGCTAGAGCTAAGATATTTAGCATCAAACATGTTCTAATAGGTGTCTACCAAGTTTGTTCAAATAAAAGCCCTGGGGTCAAAATTGGCCCCGCCCTGGGGGTCATTGATTTTCCTTATATGTGTATAGTAAAAACTTAAAAAATCTTCTTGAAAAAACCCAAATAGCTAGAGTTTAGATATTTAGCATGAAACATCTTCTAGTGAGTGTCTACAAAGTTTGTTCAAATAAAGACCTGGGGTAAAAATTGGCCCCGCCCCCAGGGGTCATTGATTTTCCTTATATGTGTTATAGCAAAAACTAAAAAATTCTTCTTTGAAAAACCCAAATAGCTAGAGTTTAGATATTAAGCATGAAACTTCTTCTTAGTAAGTGTCTTCAAAGTTTTGTTCAAATAAAAGCCCTGGGGTCAAAACTGGTCTCGCCCCAGGGTGTCATTGTATTTAACTATATGTGTATAGTAAAAACTTTAAAAAATCTTCTGTTTTTAAAAAACCGAATGAGGTAGAGCTGAGATGTTCAGCATGAAACATCTTTTAATGGGTGTCTACCAAGTTTGTTCAAATAAAAGCCTTTGGATTAAAATTGGCCCTGCCGGGGGGGGGGGGGGGGGGGGGGAAGTTCATTGTTTTTCATTATATGTGTGTATTTAAAACTTAACATCATGAAACATCTTCTAATGGCTGTCTTCCAAGTTTGTTCAAATAAAAGCCCTGGGGTTTAAACTGGCCCCGCTCCAGGGGCCTATATACAGGTGAGCGACCTCAGGGCCATCCCATCATGGCCCTCTTGTTTTTTTGTCCGTTGCATTTTCCTTGTCTGGAGCATAACTTGAAGACTAATGGTTGGAATTCAATATAACTACATACAATGGTCAAGAACATTGAGAGGAAGTGCAGTGCATAAGAAACATAACTCTATCTTGACTAATTACAGAGTTATTGCCCTTTGTTACTTTTCCTTGTCCGTGGCATAACTTGAAAACTACTGGTTGGAATTCAAAACAACTTCATACAATTGTCAAACACAATAAGGGAAATGCATTGCACAAGAACCATAACTCTATCTAAAGTAATTACAGAGTTATTGCCCTTTGTTGCTTTTCCATTGCCTTCTTTTTTTTGTCCGGACAATAACTTGAAGACTGATGGTTGGAATTCAATATAACTACATACAATGGTCAAGCACATTGAGAGGAAGTGCAGTGCATAAGAACCATAACTCTATCTAAAGTAATTACAGAGTTATTGCCCTTTTATTACTTTTCCATTGCTTTCTTTTGTCCGGACCATAAACTTGAAGACTAATTGTTGGAATTTCATTATAACTTCATACAATGGTCCAGCACATTGAGAGGAAGTGCAGTGCACAAGAACCATAACTCCATTTTGACTTATTACAGAGTTACTGCCCTTTGTTTCTTTTCCTTGTCCAGAGCATGACTTTAAAACTACTGGTTGGAATTCAAAACAACTTCATACAATTGTCAAGCACAATAAGGGGAAGTGCAGTGCACAAGAACCATAACTCCATCTTGACTAATTACAGAGTTACTGCCCTTTGTTACTTTTCCTTGTCCAGAGCATGACTTGAAAACTACTGCTTGGAATTCAAAACAACTTCATTCAATGGTCAAGCACAATAAGGGGAAGTGCAGTGCACAAGAACCATAACTTCATCTTGACTAATTACAGAGTTATTGCCCTTTGTTACTTTTCCTTGTCCAGAGCATAACTTGAAAACTACTGTTTGGAATTCAGTACAACTTCATACAGTTGTCAAGGACATTCAAAGGAAGTGCAGTGCACAAGAGCCATAACTCCATTTTGACAAAATACAGAGTTACTGCCCTTTGATACTTTTCCTTGTCCGGAGCATAACTTAAAATGTACTGGTTGGAATCCAAAACAACTTCATACAATGGTCAAGCACAATAAGAGGAAGTGCAGTGCACAAGAACTATAACTCTATCTTCAGTATTTATAGAGTTATTGCCCTTTGTTCTTTTTCCTTGTCTTTCTGGACTTATTACAGAGTAATTCAATTAAACTTCATCAATGGCCAACCACATTGAAAGGAAATGCAACATACATGAACCACAATTATCTTTAATTGCCCACAACCATAACTCTATGTTTCAATTCTTTTACAAGGTATTCTGTTACTAGTAACATCCTCATTTCCGAAGCAGACTTGTGGGGGTATTAATTACATTTAGTGATAGTTCTAGTTTACTTTTGTGTCAACCTTGTCTGCAAGAAGGAACTAATCAGAAAGACCCTCAAATAATGTCTTCTGTTTCTTAGGTAAAGGTTGAAGCTGTCTTGGACAATTTTTATCATCCTCATCATTTTCATCTGTACATGTATAATTATACCTGTCTGGGCAAAATTGTCATTATCATGATCAGCATCATATGACTCATACTCATGAGCATCTTGGGGACCATTATAATAGTCATCATACTTTATCTGATAAATATTTCAAGTCTTGACCCTGTTTATTGATATAAGAATTCATTTGTTGCAAAATTTTTAACACTTCAGTATCAAATGAAACAGAAGTCTTTGACTTTACTGAATACCCAGATGCTTTCACAGACTGTTTTGTGCCCCCACTATGGGGGGGGGGGGACATTTAGATTTACCCTTGTCCGTCAATCCATCCTTCCGGGCTATTTAAGAGAAGTAGGGGGCCATCTAACTGTAAACAGAATAAAAGAGAACAATAGAATAAGTGGCCATGGCCCTCTACTAAACAAAAGAAAATAACAAAAGAAATGGCCCTTTAGTCCATTTAAGTGGCATGTCCATGTTCTCTTTTTGTGACGCACATAGCTCAAAAAGTAATTGACCTAGAGTCATGAAACCTTACAGGAATGTTGATCAGCATGTGAAGATGTGCACCTGGGTATTTTCATGTGGATATATTTAGTAATTTTAGAGTTATTGTCCTTGAATTAGTAAAAATTTCCAATTTTCAACATGTGTCGCACGTAACTCAAAAAATATTTGACCTAGAGTCATGAAACCTTACAAGAATGTTGATCAGGATGTGTAGTTTTGCACATGGGTATTTTTGTGTGGATATATTTAGTATTTTTAGAGTTATTGCCCTTGAATTAGTAAAAATTTGCCATTTTCAACTTGTGTCGCATTTAACTAAAAAAGTATTTGACCTAGAGTCATGATACCTTACAAAATTGTTGCTCAGCATGTGTAGTTGTGCACCTGGGTATTTTCTTTTGGATATTTTTAGAGTTATTGCCCTTGACTGAGTAAAAATTTGCAATTTTAAACTTGTGTCTCATGTAACTCAAAAAATACTTGACCTAGAGTCATGAAACCTTATAGGAATGTCGATCAGCATGTGAAGTTGTGCACCTGGGTATTATTGTTTGGATATATTTAGTATTTTTAGAGTTATTGCCCTTGAATTAGTAAAAATTTCCAATTTTCAACTTGTGTCGCACGTAACTAAAAAAGTATTTGACCTAGAGTCATGAAACCTTTGCTCAGCATGTGCCCCTGGGTATTTTCGTGTGGATATTTTTTAGTATTTTTAGAGTTATTGCCCTTGACTTATTAAAAATTTACAATATTCAACTTGTGTTGCACGTAACTCAAAAAATATTTGGCCTGTAGGCCTGAAAGTTTACAAGAATGTTGGGTCAGCATGTGTACTTATGCACCTTGTGGTTTTCTAGTGGATTTATTCAGTATTTGTAGTATTTGCCTTTTACTTAATAAAAGATTTTTAGTTTTCAACTTGGGCATATGTAGCCAAAAAAAAAAATTTGACCTAGAGACATAAGATTGACAAATCGGTGGAGTGTGGGGGGCCCTGTGCCCTATGGACACATTTCTAGTTCAGACTTATTAATGTTTCTTTTCCTAGAGGAAGATGATTCAGTTTGTTTTACAGCAGAAGTACTTGGCTTCAACAATGCACTGTCTGTTTTATTACTTGGCAAGTGTGGTGAATTTCCTTACAACATGCTTTCCACCATATAATTTGAACAGCTGATAGACAAAAATAGATTCTCAAACCCAAACACTTGGGCTTATATATTTGTTACTAAATAAACTGCAAACAAATTTATATTTCAAAATATCAAGCAATATTTAAGCAAACTTGTTGCCTAAAATTTAATTGTAAAATATAACCATATTGTATATATTAAAAACTATTATGAAGCACACGTTTAGGCTTAGGACTATAAAAGTTTACTGCATGGTCACATTAATTTTCTACAGCATATGTAGATAAAAAGTTTCATCTGCACAAGATGAAATCTTAAAGCGCACTGAATAATCCTTATCACTGTTTGTGGGCATCTCAAATGAGCATGACAGTACTGTATGATGTAATAGAATCTGAAGTAAATAACATGCTTCACAATGTGAATACATGCTTATTGTTACATTATTATTACATTCAAATAATTTATGTTTATTAATTGTCTAGTTTGTTTCTTTTAGTTAGATTAACCTTTAAAGATTTTTTCATCATTGAGTTTTCATTATCTAATTAAGCCTTCTTTAAAAGATATGAATTTTAAAAAATACAATGATGACTTCTTGAACTATAGAGTACTTTTATACAAGTAAGAAAAAACAAAACAAACAGAAAAAAAACAACAAAAAACATTTACATGACGACAGTTAAGTAATTTATTTGATATACAGTGTAAACTTCACATGTTACAAATAGTTGAGCTATAGCGTAATAAGGTCAAACCATTATCCTCAAATATTTCGACTGTTACACTAGGCCTAAAATTAAATATTGTTTGTTTCCCTTCATGCTACATACCCACAAAAATCACAGCTCCAAACATTTTATTGTGTAATAAAAAAATAAAAAATTGTTAAAGCAGAATCTTTTTATGAGAATCACTTCTTTATATTTGTTTCATGTTCTTGCATGTCAATAAGAATCACTTCTCTTAAATATTTGTACAAACTAGTAAGATCTTTGAAATAGATGTTTAAGCATTAACAATTTCATTTGTTTGAAATATATAATTCAGCTCCTTGATGAATAAAAAATATTTGGATAAAAACTGCAGGAAGAGAAACAAAAAATATTTTGAAGATTGGTCTGAATTAGTAAAACATGTGTTACTGGTTTGTTTGCTATATAGATTGATATATGGCATGTGTTTTTAGGTCATCTAGCAGAGTAAGCTATAAGTCATAAAAGATAACATTTGTATTATTTGGTTGTACCATTTTTATTTAAGGGGTTGTGCTCACAAAATTTTTAGGAGACATATTGTTTTTGCCTTCGGCATCTGTCGGTCCGTCCGTACCTCCGTCCGTCCGCATTTAGCTTGTCCAGCCTTCACAGGTCAAACTACTGATTTTTGTTATCTATGAGGATTGAGTATGAAATAGTGCGTAAGTTATGAATAAGCAAAAAATATCAACACCTGAATCCCAGGCTATTAACACTCTAGTGGCTACTGTTTTGATCCAAATATCCTGTAAATTGGTCTTAAAGTTTGTTTTGATGATTTCTAGGTCAAGTTCGAATATGGGTCACCTGGGTTAAAAACTAGGTCACACTGCTCAAATATGGATAATCCTTGTGGTCACATTTTTTACTCACCTGTCATGAAACTTAGTCAGAATGCTTGTCTTGGTAATTGTTCGGATGAGTTTGATGGGTCAGGTGAGCAATCTAGGGCCATCATGGCCCTCTTGTTTTTATTGTTCAAATGTGACAATAATGGGGCAATGTGTCATATGCAACAGTCAGACTCCTACCTTCAATATCTTGGTCACACTTAAGTGTCAAAGTGTCAAAGCTTAACATGGTCTGTTCTAGGGTATATTTTGTTTGTGGTGTATATTTTTAGCTCACCTGAGCTAGCTCAGGGTGAGCTTTTAGGATAGTTGAATGTCCGTCGTCCGTTCACACTTGTTCTTTAACACTCTAGCGCTCACATTTTTGCCTCAATCATCATCAAACTTGGTCAGGATGCTTATCTAGTTGATAGCTCGAATGAGTTCGAACATGGGTCATCACGGATGAAAAACTAGGTCACAGGAGCTTAAAATAGAAAAACCTTGTTAACACTCTAGCGGTCACATTTTTGCCTTAATCATCATCAAACTTGGTCAGGATGCTTGTCTAGGTGATAGCTCGGATGAGTTCTAACATGGGTCATCTGAGATGAAAAACTAGGTCACAAGAGCTAAAAATATCAAAACCTTGTTAATACTTCAGTGGTCACATTTTTGCCTCAATCATCATCAAACTTGGTCAGGATGCTTGTCTAGGTGATAGCTTGGATTAGTTTGAACATGGGTCATCTTGGATGAAAAACTAGGTCACAGGAGCTAAAAATAGAAAAACCTTGTTAACACTCTAGTGGTCACATTTTTGACTCAATTGTCATGAAACTTGGTCAAAATGCTGTCTAGGTAATTGTTCGGATGAGTTTGATGGGTCGGGTGAGCGATCTAGGGCGATCATGGCCCTCTTGTTTCATCAATCAAGGTATTTTAAAATACCTTAGCACAAATATTAACAATAACAAGACGACATGTCATGCACAATACCAAGACCCCTGCCTCAAAGGTCAAGGTCACAATTGGAGGTCAAAGCCTTAAATAGTCTGTTACAGGGTATGATGCCAAGTCAGGCCCATGGAAATAAAATGTCATTAGTGAATCGCCCACATACTTTGATTGATGACTGGACAGGAAATATACCTTGTAACAGACAATACCCTTGTATTGATTGTGTATTTGTCACATTTTGTGTCTATGAAATAGTGATAACAAGTATTCAAATGTATTTCTATTGACACACACACGCACACAGGAGTTATTTCATTATATTTTTAGCTCACTTGAGCATGCTCCGGGTGAGCTTTTAGGATCGATGATTGTCCGTCGTCTGTCGTCCGTTCACATTTAGTTGTTAACACTCTAGAGGTCACATTTTTGCCTCGATCATCATCAAACTTGGTCAGGATGTTTGTCTAGGTGATAGCTCGGATGAGTTCGAACATGGGTCATCTCGGATGAAAAAGTAGGTCACCGGAGCTAAAAATAGAAAAACCTTGTTAACACTCTAGCGGTCACATTTTTGCATCAATCATCATCAAACTTGGTCAAGATGCTTGTCTAGGTGATAGCTCGGACAAGTTCGAACTTGGGTCATCTCGGATGAAAAAGTAGGTCATCGGAGCTAAAAGTAGAAAAACCTTGTTAACACTCTAGCAGTCACATATTTGCATCAATCATCATCAAACTTGATCAAGATGCTTGTCTTGGTGATAGCTCGGATGAGTTCGAACATGGGTCATCTCGGATGAAAAACTAGGTCACAGGAGCTAAAAATAGAAAAACCTTGTTAACACTCTAGTAGTCAAAATTTTGACTCAATTGTCATCAAACTTGGTCAGGAAACTTGTCTAGGTCATTGCTGGGAATAAATTGAACGTGGGTCATCTCGGATGAAAAAGTAGGTCACCGGAGCTAAAAATAGAAAAATCTTGTTAACACTCTAGTGGCTACTGTTGTGATCCAAATATTCTGGTTATTGGTCTGAAAGTTTTTTTTGATGATTTCTAAGTCAAGTTCGAACATGGGTCATCTTGGATGAAAAACTAGGTCACACCGCCCAAATATGGAAAAACCTTGTTAACATTCTAGTGGTCACATTTTCGACTCAATTATCAAACTTGGTCAGGATGCTTGTCTAGGTAATTGCTTGGATGAGTTCGAAATCGCAAGTGGAACTAGGTCACCGGAGCTAAAAATAGAAAAATCTTGTTAACACTCTAGTTGCTACTGTTTTGATCCAAGTATCCTGGAAATTGGTCTGAAAGTTTGTTTTGATGATTTCTAGGTCAAGTTTGAATATGTGTCACCTGGGTAAAAAACCGGGTCGCACTGCTCAAATATGGATAATCCTTGTTAACACTGTAGTGGTCACATTTTTGACTCACCTGTCATGAGACTTGGTCAGAATGCTTGTCTAGGTAATTGTTTGGATGAGTTTGATAAGTCAGGTGAGCGATCTAGGGCCATCATGGACCTCTTGTTTTAATAAATCTATTGTTACTGGCATGTGAAGATCTAGCATTGATCAACATTTTGCAAGGAAAGTCCAGATCCATACCTCAATCTTTAGAAATAGCACAATTTTGTGCTTCATGTAAAACTTCCCTTAGGCTTACCAATTCTTTTTACATTGCCTTATTTAGGAAAATACAGTAAAGTCTTCTTTTTATACTCTCAACAAACAAAGTTTGTGGGGGTATACTGGAGTCAGCTGGTGGTTGGTCGGGCAGTCTGTCCGGGACCTAACTCTGAAATCAGGAATATTAATGGGTGTTAGTTACTTGTCAAAATGTCAAAGAGTGGGAAACCTGGACCTTGTAGGTAAAAATGGTTTCAGATCAATAATTTAATAACCCATGAGTCAGGGGGGGGGGGGTCAAAGATTAATGACACATTGACCTTACAAGGTATACAAATACTTGCCACAACAATTTAGGATCAAGGGGTCAAAGGTCATATTGACCTTGTAGGTTAAAACTGTTTTTGATCAATAACTTGACAACCCTTGGCCCTCAAACTGCATAGTTGCATTTGCCTTTACAAGTAGATGACCCCTATTGAATTGGGGTCAGGGGATCAAAGATTAAGGTGACATTGACCTTATAGGTCAAAACAGTTTCCTATCAATTATTCGACAAGCCATGGACCCTTGACCTTCAAACTTCACAAATGCATAGCTTTTTTGTCAGAAGATGACCTCAATGGATTTTTGGAGTCAAGGGACCAGAAGTCAAGATATCATTGACCTTACATGTAAAAACTGTTTCTGATTAATATCTCAACAACTTAATGGCCTTTTACCTTCAAAATAAACTGGTGCATTGGTCTTGGCCAGTAGATAACCCCTTTTGATTTAAGGGTCAAAGGTCAAACTGACATTGACCATGTACTTAAAAACTGGTAGTTTTGTTGATTCCCCCCCCTCCCTTTTTCGAAAAAAAAAGGGGGATATGGTAATAGGCTCCATCCGTCTATCCGGTCTATCAGTCTGTCACACTTTCGTGTCCGTTCCATAACTGTGTAATTTATGAAAGGAATTTGAACAAACTTGGAACTAGTGTTTGTTATAGTATGACAAAGTGTCATGCGCAAAACCAGACCCCTATCTCCAGGGTCAAGGTCACACTTGCTCATTCAAGGTCAACATTGTCTATTTGAGGGTATATGTCGTGTTTAGTCCATAACTTTCTTATCTTTGAAGGGATTTTGTAAATACTTGCCACAATTGTTCACAATAATGAGTCAATGTGTCATGTGCAACAACTGGTCACCTACCTCCAAGGTCAAGGTCACACTTGGAGGTCGAAAATCAAAATAGTCTGTTATAGGGTAAACGAGGGCTGTTCAAAAGGTTCGTGGACTGCGGCTCTACTGATCACATTTTTATGCCACCGCAACATCTGCAAGGGGGTGGCATATAGGGATTCACCGGTGTGTGTGTGTGTGTGTTTGTGTGTGTGTTTGTACGTGTGTTCTATAGATTATATAGTGAACTTAAAAAATCTTCTTGTGAAAAACCACTAGTCCAATTTCAACCAAACTTGAATTGATCCTTGGTGAAGGGCTTTCAAAGTTGTTCAAAGAATTTCATTCCATGCAGAAATCTGGTTGCCATGGCAACCAAAAGGAATTAAAAGAATAAATTAAAAAAAAATTCTTGTAAAGACCCAAAAGGCCTAGAGCTTAGATATTTTGCATGAAACATTGTGTAGTGAACCTCTAGCAAGATTGTTCAAATTATAGCTCTTGGGTCAAAATTGGCCCCAAGCCCCGGGGGTCATTGATTTTCAATATGTCACATATAGTAAAACATCAAAAAATCTTCTTGTCATATTTGTTATATGGTATCATCTATAGGTACTCTACCAAAGTTGTTCAAATTTTGCCTCTATTGTTAAAATTAGCCCCGCCCCGGGGTCATAGGTTTTCCTTATGTATATAGTAAAAACTTAAAAAATCATCTTCTCTAAATTGACAAAGGCTAGAGGTTAGATATTTTGCATGAAACATTGTGTAGTGAACCTCTAGCAGGATTGTACAAATTATAGCCCTGGGATCAAAATTGGCCCCAAGCCCCGGGGTTTCATGTACATATAGTAAAAAAATCAAAAATCTTCTTGTCTGAAGGTTCAAGGCTTAGAGCTTTGATATTTGGTATATAATATCATCTATGGGTCCTCTACTAAAGTTGTTTTAATTATATGCCCCATAGTGTTAAAATTGCCCTGCCCCAGAGGCGATAGTTTTCCTTATATGTAAAAAGTAAAAAAATAAAAAATCTTTTTGTTTGAATCTACAAGGCATAGAGTTTTGATGTTTGCTATATAATATCATCTATTGGTCCTCTTCCAAAGTTGTTCAACTTTCCCCTGGTGTCAAAATTGGCACTGCCCGGGGGCATTGATTCTCATTATGAACACATAGTAAAAACAGAAACTAAAACAAATGTTTTCAGAATTGGAGAAAGCTACCGCTTAGATATTTGACATGAAATGTTGTTTGGTGGACCTGTATCAAGAATGTTTTGAATTAAACCAGTGACCTACTTTCTTGTCCTTTTGATGTACAGCAATGAAATTTTGACCATGTGCACAGTTCTAGTTGTAAAATTGAATTTTGATATCAGGTGACCTAGATTTTGATGATGTGACCTACTTTCTTGTCCTTTGATGTACAGCTATGAAATTTGAACTATGTGCACAGATTAAGATGTGAAGTGAACTTTGATATCAGCTGACCTAGATTTTGACAAAGTGTCTTACTGTGTTGTCCATTGATGTAGTCATGAAATTTAGGCTGTGTCAAATATGACCTTCACCACCAAATTCACTAGACTCAACTGCATTGATATATTCCTACTCTGATTTTTTATTTGAATAACAATAGATTTAAAATAACTAATCTGATAAAATAAGAATTAGATAGGTCAGGGATATATGCATTATGACAATCTTCAATTGTATAGAAACAAAAAAAATCTGTTCATACACTACTATTTAGTGTGGCATAGCATTTTTCACAAATGCAATCTTGTTTAATTTACGTACACGATTTTACAAGAGGCAAATATTAAAATATGTCCTTAATATATAGTGAAAAAAGCAAAACAATATTTTTACAAATAACAATTGTGTGAAAATTACAAATAACAAGGGGTACGCGACCAGAGCACGCTGATGATAAAACAAAATTATGTTTTTGACGTTGGAATTTAAATTAATAATGTCACCAATGGCATTGTTTTTGAAAGTACATTATCATGTGTTATATGTCTCTGGATTATATAACCATAACCATTATTCTTAGCAGTAAAGAAAAATATTTTATAAACTGACAATAATTACACCACCGACTAGGATTTATTATCAAAGAAATCAGAGAAAATACATGTAATACAAATAGAAACTACATTTATTTATTGTAAATACGAATATATCCTGATGAATAAAATAAAGTATTGTTAAAATTTAATAATTTGGTCAGAATGATGAATGTGCAGACCCGGTGCAGAAATTAAACATGCCGGACAGCTCGCAAACATTTATACTGTCCATCCTCCTATAGAACTTTTGTAATTGATGTCTTAAACGTCCTAGCAATTTGCTGTTTTTTCTCTCACCTCTTTCTGTCTGCGATCATGTATTCACCGTTTTTAAATCGCTTACTCCAGCTGAAACTGAGTTACTGGCTCGCCGATTCATTGCCCTTCGCTAATTTAACCACTTCATATGAAGATGAAGGAGTATCCGCAATTTGATGGCAAAACTTTCCGAAAGTGCAAATTTTTAGTTTTTAAATGAGCTTCATATTTCGCAATTCAAGCTATTGACTACTGCTGCTCAAAACTTGCTTTTTTAGCCATTCAACATCCAAATGACGTCAAATTTCAGATTTCTGTCATTTAAATATAATATAAATAGATGTTTACCCGCATTTTACCTGATGATATATCCGTTGGTTTAGCATTTGTTTTTATTTAAACATAATATGAAAATTTCAGCGTGAGCCGATGTTGCATTGCCATGGTTATAAGAGTGCACATAGTTCTTAAAGGAAGTAAAAGTTTAAGATAAAAGTAAAACTTACTTTTAGATATAAAGACACTCTTTCCATTCATGTCAACCAAAATTGTTTTTATAAACCAAGTAAAAAATGACAGCAACAGTCCACAAACTTTTTGAACATACCTTGTATTTTGTGTCCGGTCCATAACTTTTTCATAGATCAAAGGATTTTGAAAATACTTGGCACAAATAGTCACATTAATAACACATATGTGTCATGCGCAACACCTGCATCCCTACCTCTAAGTTCAAGGTCACATTTAGAGGTCAAAAATTAACATAGATCTCGCAGTGATCATAATTTTGGACTGAAAGTCCTGTGATCCATACTTCAATTTTTTGAAATAGCACAATTTTTTGCTTCATATAAAACTTCCGTAAGGCGGGGTACATTGGTAACTCTGTTACAAATTCTTGTTAAACTAAAATTGCCTTTGGTATACACATTTCAAGGTCATATGTAATAACAAATTGGCAGTCATTAAGAAGGCCTACTTGATTCATAAAATTTATGCCTATATTATTTGGTAAGTTTTGTGATAACTTTGTCATAAAATTGCTGCACACAACCTTTACTGTCATAATGACCTATAGCGACTAGTTATGATCAGTAGATAACCTCTATTGATTTTTTGGTCACCAAGTCAAAAGTCAGTCACAATTACCTGGCCACATGACTTATTGGCTGCCGATAGAGGGCATGCATGTTTTACAAACATACCTTCTTATATATTTTAAATTAATGATAAAATCATACTTTTGTTTCAGGAGTTGGTTGGGCAATGTTCATAGTGTCAGTTCTGATTGCTATCTACTACAATATGATCATAGCATACACACTGTACTATCTGTTTGCTTCGTTTAAATCCATGTTGCCCTGGGAGGAATGTGGAGATTGGAGCTCAAAAGGTAAATTATTGGCAATTTCTTTCATAACCTTGTCTGTTTCTAAGAAAAAGTTCAGCTATTATATTATGATCATTGAGCCTTGGTCATTGTTGTTGTTGCATTTTACTTTAACACTTTGAAAGTTATCAACATGAAACATGCAAATCACATGAGAAGTGGTATTATTCTGAAAGCTACATTTTTGTAGAAAGTTCCTTTTTAGCTCGACTTTTTTTTTTTTTTTTGGAAAAAAAA